>NC_007271.2:1262500-1403434 GCF_000002725.2 Leishmania major strain Friedlin | reverse complement strand
AATCAGTGGAGATATAAACCCTAACCCTAACCCTAACCCTAACCCTAACCCTAACCCTAACCAGTACAGTAGCACACCCGTACACCAGTACAGTAGTACACCGTCACGCACCCGTCCAGGTGGAGAGGGTGTCGCTGTGCAAGGAATCAGTGGAGATATAAACCCTAACCCTAACCCTAACCCTAACCCTAACCCTAACCCTAACCCTAACCCTAACCCTAACCCTAACCCTAACCCTAACCCTAACCCTAACCCTAACCCTAACCCTAACCCTAACCCTAACCCTAACCCTAACCCTAACCCTAACCCTAACCCTAACCAGTACAGTAGCACACCCGTACACCAGTACAGTAGTACACCGTCACGCACCCGTCCAGGTGGAGAGGGTGTCGCTGTGCAAGGAATCAGTGGAGATATAAACCCTAACCCTAACCCTAACCCTAACCCTAACCCTAACCCTAACCCTAACCAGTACAGTAGCACACCCGTACACCAGTACAGTAGTACACCGTCACGCACCCGTCCAGGTGGAGAGGGTGTCGCTGTGCAAGGAATCAGTGGAGATATAAACCCTAACCCTAACCCTAACCCTAACCCTAACCCTAACCCTAACCCTAACCAGTACAGTAGCACACCCGTACACCAGTACAGTAGTACACCGTCACGCACCCGTCCAGGTGGAGAGGGTGTCGCTGTGCAAGGAATCAGTGGAGATATAAACCCTAACCCTAACCCTAACCCTAACCCTAACCCTAACCCTAACCCTAACCCTAACCCTAACCCTAACCCTAACCCTAACCCTAACCCTAACCCTAACCCTAACCCTAACCCTAACCCTAACCCTAACCCTAACCCTAACCCTTACCCTAACCCTAACCCTAACCCTAACCCTAACCAGTACAGTAGCACACCCGTACACCAGTACAGTAGTACACCGTCACGCACCCGTCCAGGTGGAGAGGGTGTCGCTGTGCAAGGAATCAGTGGAGATATAAACCCTAACCCTAACCCTAACCCTAACCCTAACCCTAACCCTAACCAGTACAGTAGCACACCCGTACACCAGTACAGTAGTACACCGTCACGCACCCGTCCAGGTGGAGAGGGTGTCGCTGTGCAAGGAATCAGTGGAGATATAAACCCTAACCCTAACCCTAACCCTAACCCTAACCCTAACCAGTACAGTAGCACACCCGTACACCAGTACAGTAGTACACCGTCACGCACCCGTCCAGGTGGAGAGGGTGTCGCTGTGCAAGGAATCAGTGGAGATATAAACCCTAACCCTAACCCTAACCCTAACCCTAACCAGTACAGTAGCACACCCGTACACCAGTACAGTAGTACACCGTCACGCACCCGTCCAGGTGGAGAGGGTGTCGCTGTGCAAGGAATCAGTGGAGATATAAACCCTAACCCTAACCCTAACCCTAACCCTAACCCTAACCCTAACCAGTACAGTAGCACACCCGTACACCAGTACAGTAGTACACCGTCACGCACCCGTCCAGGTGGAGAGGGTGTCGCTGTGCAAGGAATCAGTGGAGATATAAACCCTAACCCTAACCCTAACCCTAACCCTAACCCTAACCCTAACCAGTACAGTAGCACACCCGTACACCAGTACAGTAGTACACCGTCACGCACCCGTCCAGGTGGAGAGGGTGTCGCTGTGCAAGGAATCAGTGGAGATATAAACCCTAACCCTAACCCTAACCCTAACCCTAACCCTAACCAGTACAGTAGCACACCCGTACACCAGTACAGTAGTACACCGTCACGCACCCGTCCAGGTGGAGAGGGTGTCGCTGTGCAAGGAATCAGTGGAGATATAAACCCTAACCCTAACCCTAACCCTAACCCTAACCAGTACAGTAGCACACCCGTACACCAGTACAGTAGTACACCGTCACGCACCCGTCCAGGTGGAGAGGGTGTCGCTGTGCAAGGAATCAGTGGAGATATAAACCCTAACCCTAACCCTAACCCTAACCCTAACCAGTACAGTAGCACACCCGTACACCAGTACAGTAGTACACCGTCACGCACCCGTCCAGGTGGAGAGGGTGTCGCTGTGCAAGGAATCAGTGGAGATATAAACCCTAACCCTAACCCTAACCCTAACCCTAACCAGTACAGTAGCACACCCGTACACCAGTACAGTAGTACACCGTCACGCACCCGTCCAGGTGGAGAGGGTGTCGCTGTGCAAGGAATCAGTGGAGATATAAACCCTAACCCTAACCCTAACCCTAACCCTAACCCTAACCCTAACCAGTACAGTAGCACACCCGTACACCAGTACAGTAGTACACCGTCACGCACCCGTCCAGGTGGAGAGGGTGTCGCTGTGCAAGGAATCAGTGGAGATATAAACCCTAACCCTAACCCTAACCCTAACCCTAACCCTAACCCTAACCCTAACCCTAACCAGTACAGTAGCACACCCGTACACCAGTACAGTAGTACACCGTCACGCACCCGTCCAGGTGGAGAGGGTGTCGCTGTGCAAGGAATCAGTGGAGATATAAACCCTAACCCTAACCCTAACCCTAACCCTAACCCTAACCCTAACCAGTACAGTAGCACACCCGTACACCAGTACAGTAGTACACCGTCACGCACCCGTCCAGGTGGAGAGGGTGTCGCTGTGCAAGGAATCAGTGGAGATATAAACCCTAACCCTAACCCTAACCCTAACCCTAACCAGTACAGTAGCACACCCGTACACCAGTACAGTAGTACACCGTCACGCACCCGTCCAGGTGGAGAGGGTGTCGCTGTGCAAGGAATCAGTGGAGATATAAACCCTAACCCTAACCCTAACCCTAACCCTAACCCTAACCCTAACCCTAACCAGTACAGTAGCACACCCGTACACCAGTACAGTAGTACACCGTCACGCACCCGTCCAGGTGGAGAGGGTGTCGCTGTGCAAGGAATCAGTGGAGATATAAACCCTAACCCTAACCCTAACCCTAACCCTAACCCTAACCCTAACCAGTACAGTAGCACACCCGTACACCAGTACAGTAGTACACCGTCACGCACCCGTCCAGGTGGAGAGGGTGTCGCTGTGCAAGGAATCAGTGGAGATATAAACCCTAACCCTAACCCTAACCCTAACCCTAACCCTAACCCTAACCCTAACCCTAACCCTAACCCTAACCCTAACCCTAACCCTAACCCTAACCCTAACCCTAACCCTAACCCTAACCCTAACCCTAACCCTAACCCTAACCCTAACCCTAACCCTAACCCTAACCCTAACCCTAACCCTAACCCTAACCCTAACCCTAACCCTAACCCTAACCCTAACCCTAACCCTAACCCTAACCCTAACCCTAACCCTAACCCTAACCCTAACCCTAACCCTAACCAGTACAGTAGCACACCCGTACACCAGTACAGTAGTACACCGTCACGCACCCGTCCAGGTGGAGAGGGTGTCGCTGTGCAAGGAATCAGTGGAGATATAAACCCTAACCCTAACCCTAACCCTAACCCTAACCCTAACCCTAACCAGTACAGTAGCACACCCGTACACCAGTACAGTAGTACACCGTCACGCACCCGTCCAGGTGGAGAGGGTGTCGCTGTGCAAGGAATCAGTGGAGATATAAACCCTAACCCTAACCCTAACCCTAACCCTAACCCTAACCCTAACCAGTACAGTAGCACACCCGTACACCAGTACAGTAGTACACCGTCACGCACCCGTCCAGGTGGAGAGGGTGTCGCTGTGCAAGGAATCAGTGGAGATATAAACCCTAACCCTAACCCTAACCCTAACCCTAACCCTAACCCTAACCCTAACCACTACAGTAGCACACCCGTACACCAGTACAGTAGTACACCGTCACGCACCCGTCCAGGTGGAGAGGGTGTCGCTGTGCAAGGAATCAGTGGAGATATAAACCCTAACCCTAACCCTAACCCTAACCCTAACCCTAACCCTAACCCTAACCCTAACCCTAACCCTAACCCTAACCCTAACCCTAACCCTAACCCTAACCCTAACCCTAACCCTAACCCTAACCCTAACCCTAACCCTAACCCTAACCCTAACCCTAACCCTAACCCTAACCCTAACCCTAACCCTAACCCTAACCCTAACCCTAACCCTAACCCTAACCCTAACCCTAACCCTAACCCTAACCCTAACCCTAACCCTAACCCTAACCCTAACCCTAACCCTAACCCTAACCCTAACCCTAACCCTAACCCTAACCCTAACCCTAACCCTAACCCTAACCCTAACCCTAACCCTAACCCTAACCCTAACCCTAACCCTAACCCTAACCCTAACCCTAACCCTAACCCTAACCCTAACCCTAACCCTAACCCTAACCCTAACCCTAACCCTAACCCTAACCCTAACCCTAACCCTAACCCTAACCCTAACCCTAACCCTAACCCTAACCCTAACCCTAACCCTAACCCTAACCCTAACCCTAACCCTAACCCTAACCCTAACCAGGACGCCCGTAAACGGAAACGGAAACCTACCCGTGCACCCGAAAACGAATTCGTATCGTGCTGGAAAGATTGCGCGGAGCTGCCGAGCTATCTCCGTAGAACAAATTGGAGTGCATCCTTTTGCGAGCAACGTCACGGAGACTCGAGAGGGTGCCAACGGCTCACTCGAACTTCCTCACGGAGAGCGTGTTCATTCTCTGCAGTGCGTTGTCGGAGAGAGATGAATGTGATGTTCCACAATTCAGATCCACCTGATCAGTGGACAAGCTAGAGAAGATCTGGTGCTGGAAATGTGGAGAAACGCAGCGTCGTGGCTCACGCTTAATGGAAGGTTAACGTTCGCATCGACGGCGCCATGTTCTTGGCTGGAGGGATAGGGTGGGTGCCGCACACGAAAGCAAAAACGCCGCTGCCAATACACGACAAAGCTATGCGTTGCCCCGATTAGTTTGGTTGGCATCGCACCGCTTCATGACACCTGCGCACCTCCGAGCAGTGCGCGAGACCACTGCGAAGGCCTCGGATGTCGGACTGCGCCCCTCAGTGGCAGTGCACGTCAGAAGATGGCTACTTACGCTGGTGCCTGGCTCGCTGGGGTACAATAAGTCAACGGAATCGGCGGGTTGCGCGGAGGCTTTCACAGTAGCTGTATGTCGTATGAGTTGGCAGTGGCGGCGTGTGACGTGTCTGAGGTGTGTGTTTCAGACACCACGGAAAAGAAAGGCGCTGCGGGGGTCAAGACCGACTGCCTCGACTTCGATGAGGCGCAGCGTGAATAAAAGACAGAGGGGCGGAACGACAAGGAGACAATTGCATTTGCCACCTACACGCAAGAGCAACGGTGGTGGCTTTTGTAAGGAACGGCGGCATCACGAGAAAAATTGCAAGTCGACGGTACTGGGGGGACCTCAGGTGCAAAAAGTGAGCAGGCACCCTTTTACGCGAAGGGATTTCAAACGCACGAGCATGTTCGCCGCAAACGGTTTTTCTCCTACACACGCACATTAAAACAGAAAAAAAAAAACAGGAAAACGCAACTCCGGGAACTACCGATGAGAAAACGGCGATGGTGTTGGTCCCCGCGCAGATTTCTTGGCGGGGTGAAAGCCCAGAGGACGTAGTTGTGATTCCGTGCTGGGGGGAATATTGTCCCTCGAGGAAACTCTCCTCCTGCCAACGCCTCAGAGAACTGAGTTCCTGGGCACGTACATGAAACAGCGGAATGCAACGGCTGCTGTGAGGGTGTGCAACGGCATGCAGAGTCAGGGGCGCACATGAACCGTCCGGGAAGACGTACTGCTTGCGAAGAAGGAGCCTTCAACGTTACCCTGCCTTTACCATGCACCTTCTTCTGATCCGATGCTGGGCCGCGAAAGGGTCCTCACCAAAACGAAAAAGGAATGGCAGAGTCCGCACCAGCCACCGCAAGGGGAGGGGAAGAAATCGTGGTGCCAGAGCGGCAGCTCGCAAAACGCGCATCATGACCAAAAGAAATACGAGACACCGTTGAGCGGACCACGTGGCGAGAAAGCATCCACAAGCCGCTGTCAGTCACCACTTTGGGGTCGTGCCACTTGACGCCGGCGAAGCCGCTGCCGTGTCAGGCGCCAAGCTGGAGCCCGTCGACGAAGCAACGTCCTGTGCCTTTGAGCCGAAGCGCTCATGGCGCAGCTTGCTCGAGCGGCACGAAACATCGTTGTCCATGTTCTTGGCCCCCTCGAGCACCTTTCGGTGCGCCTCCGTCGGCGCTCCGGCGTGGGACTCGGCGTCAGTGTTGCCTCCCGTTTTCAGGTCCTTGGTCGGGAAGGATACCTTGCTGGGTTTGTGCGCCAAGGCAAACAGGACGTTCGAGAAAACCTCGACCGCGTGCTCGCACCGGGAAGCGTCCTGCAGGACAGACGGGTTTGGGGGCGTGCTCTTTTTCAGCTTGAGTGACGCGGCGGCGAGAGCCTGCTCGTACTGCTGTACCTTGTCCTGTGACGGGCAGGTGGTCTGCATGTACCGGCATCGCGACTCGCAGAGGTCCAAGTCCTCAGACCGCCGCTCCTCCGCAACGGAGTTGAAAAGGGCTTCCCATCCCCGCGGGGCACGACTGCGGTTGTCCAAAACGCGGACGGTCTTCTCGAGGCACAGCTGGTGACAGTCGGAGCACTGCTGCACAAACTCGGACAAGGAAAGAGCTTTGACCTTGTAGGAGTCCCTATTCTCTTGAAGAGCCATGACAATTACCTGGTCATGGTCGGTGCAGGATGCGTCAAGAGAGAACCCAAGAAGAGAGACAGAGAAGAAGGTGAAAGATTGGTGGAGATGAGGTCAGCACCTCGAAAGGAGGGAGGGCCGCCGTCACTGAGGGGATATAGGCCGCAAGGAGACCGGTTCGTGGCGTCGCTTCGACGTGCATGGACGCTTGCTTACTCTGTTCGTTGCTGTCGGGAAGAGAACAAGGCAAATGAAGCAAGTCAAAAAGTAACGACTGTAGACCACTCACAGAGGCTGCTTAGTCAAAGAGACCGAAGCCCATGTCATCATCGGCCTCCTCCTCCTCGGGCTCCTCCTTCTTCGCCTCGGCAACCGCGCCAGCGGCGGCACCAGCAGTGGAGGCAGCGCCAGCAGGAGCGGCAGAGCCAGAGCCCACCAGCTTCGTGCGGCCCTCGGCCACCACCGCATCGAAGCTCTTGCCCTCCATCTCCTGGAAGACGGCATCCACGCG
Source organism: Leishmania major strain Friedlin (assembly GCF_000002725.2). NCBI lineage: Eukaryota > Euglenozoa > Kinetoplastea > Trypanosomatida > Trypanosomatidae > Leishmania > Leishmania major. The sequence goes on along the minus strand of NC_007271.2, from coordinate 1,396,245 downwards.
GGAGGCATCCACGGCAACGCCGGCGGCCTTCAGGACAGCCTGTACGTCCGCCTTCGACGGCGTCTTGCCAGACAGCGCCACGAGGGCGTACGCGGCGAGGTACTGCATGTTGACTACACCTCTTGTACGAGAAGAGGCAAAGAAAAAGTATGAGAGAAAGTGCATGGAGCGAAAAAGAAAAAAAAAGAAGAAACGAGAACGGGAGAAGACGAGCAGGGAGGGCAGTAGAGCAGCACGTCGCAATGAACCCATTTCGAGAAGCAACCTCCTCTGGATTATCGAAGGCAGCGGGTCACGGCACGGAAGCGCGGGTGCTTCTCTCTTCAGGACGCGGCCGGTGCCTCTCGTACAGCGTCTGTGGCATTTTTTGTAGCTCTCTTCCACGAGGAGGAACGAAACGGAGGAGGGGAGGGCTCTCTCTCCCTCTCTCTGTTCGTGCCCAGAGCGCCGCTGCTGCCTTGTTTTCTTCGTCACAGCCTCACGAGCAGCCCCCTCGAATCCGCTTCCACTCATCTCGCACATGTTGTTCGATTTGCAGACTCATTCCACTCGAAATAAAAAAGACAAACCGAGGTCACAAGCAAAGAAACGAAACGACGCATCCCAAGAATGAAAACAGGCCCGCGCGAGAATCGTCGGCAGAGGCGCCTGAAGCGCCGCAGTGCGGAGGCTGCTTAGTCAAAGAGACCGAAGCCCATGTCATCATCGGCCTCCTCCTCCTCGGGCTCCTCCTTCTTCGCCTCGGCAACCGCGCCAGCGGCGGCACCAGCAGTGGAGGCAGCGCCAGCAGGAGCGGCAGAGCCAGAGCCCACCAGCTTCGTGCGGCCCTCGGCCACCACCGCATCGAAGCTCTTGCCCTCCATCTCCTGGAAGACGGCATCCACGCGGGAGGCATCCACGGCAACGCCGGCGGCCTTCAGGACAGCCTGTACGTCCGCCTTCGACGGCGTCTTGCCAGACAGCGCCACGAGGGCGTACGCGGCGAGGTACTGCATTTCTCGTTGAGAAAACCTATGTGGGGTGTGGGTCGCGTATTCAGTGGCCGCGATGATGCGTGCGTTGTGCGCGCAGTGGGCGCAGGTGCATGGAGGAAGAGTGATGAGGGGATGGGGAACACAGGGAGAGGAGGCGATGTATCCAGGTCAGTCCGCTGATGATGCTGGTTTGGTTTTGCTTTTGGTGCAGCGTGCCAGCCACACCGCGACAAAATCACACACAGACACACATGCAGCACCCGGAAGGAGGGAGTGGAGAAGGGAGGAGCGAGGAGGGCAGGGGTTCCATGTGCAACGTGTCGCGCATGCGCTGAGGTGTACTCAGTTACACCTGTTTTCCGGGCAAGGGAGGACCTCTTAATCGACAGACACAAAGGAGCAAACAAACAAAAAAGATGCAGGACGCAAAAACAGGGACAGAGGGCCTTCCCCGGTGTCTGGTAGGCGGCCATTAATGCAGCCGCTGGAGATCCATGACCTGCTGCTCCACCGCCTCAGCTGCGAACGGGACATGCGGAAGGCCTCCTTGATGCAGAAACGCATTGGCCTGGGCGATCGTCTCCTCGGGGTACTGTGCAAAGGGTCGCATTGCCGTCCCTAGGGCCGCGAGTAGACACTGCTCCTCTTTTGCTGGTGGTGCGACAAAGATCCCGGACTCATTGACGCACTGGGCAAAGGCATGGAGAAACACGTCCGTGGCGACGCGGCAGACCTGTTTCTTGTCGCTCACTGAGAGCTGCACAAACTGCTCTACCATGTCACCGTCGACGGTGTTGAGCGGCTCATACCGACGCAAGCGCTCCCGCGTCAGCGCGCACCCCGTCTTGGACGCAAGGTAGCTCACCCCTCGCTCTTGGCCGGAGCGTAAGACCTCGCGGAAGGCCTGGTGCGAGAGACCGCCCAGGGGTTGCAGCGTGCGCACCAGTGACGCCTCAAGGGTGCGCAGGACAAGGTACGTGGCGGCGTGCACTGGCGTCACCACACCAAAGCCGCCGTGCGCCGTAGCGAACACGAGCTGCGGGCCAGCAATTCCCGGCAAAAGCAGTCGATTCTGGGCCGAAGCGCAGGACGCGGGTGCCTCCATCAGCGACGTGGCGGCAAAGCTGCCCTGCCGCACGCACGTCACCAAGTCTCCCAGGTGGCATTGCGCGCGCACCTCAAAGCGATACTGCGCGGTCACACTGGCTGCGGCTGCGGCATCGCCGTCGCCGGCCTCAACAGGCAACGGCACCACCCTCAACGCCGTGAAGTTGAGGCTATCATCAAAGAGGCAGAGGTTCTCGGCGTCGGAGCCTATGTGGCCATCCATGACGCCGCGCAGCTCGGCGTCGCGGCACAGCACCTTGAGGCTTCCCTGCAACGTGTCCACTTCGATGAAGAAGGCGCTGTGGCGCACGTCCAACGCGACGAGCACGGACGCGGCCAGAGATGTGTGGTAGAGGGGGATCAGCTTTGTCACCGTGAGCCCGACACGGCAGCGCTCCTCGGCCACAAAGGTTTGATCCTCCGTGTTCCACTTGTACAAACAGACACAGCCGTTCACGCCAAGCGCGATACGGCCCTTGTAGTGCGGCACCGCAGCGCAGCACTGTAAGGCGCCACCAATGTCCTTGCTCGCGATCAGATGCAGCCGTTGCTGCTGATGCTCCTCACGCAGGGCACACCACGTAATCCTTCCAGAGCGCGCGCGCTGCTCATCCGGGAACGTGAACGAGGAGCCGATGAGAAGCAGGTGCTGCCATTCCTCTTCGCTCACACCAGCGCTGTCGCTTGCCGCCACGTCGATCGGCTCGCCGCCCCTCTCTCCCGCCCCGCCACCCTCACCACCGTCCAGCCGCACCGTCTGTAGAAAGACGCAGCGCTCGTTCTCGAGAAGCGGCACGGCGGCAGAGCGCCACAGAGCTAGGTCGGCGGCCCACGGGAACTGTATGACAGCCGACGGGAGAAAAAGAACCTCGTCCCCTTCCACCTTGCGCACCGACGCCGCGTAGCCACCCCACGCAGCGGTTTCGTGCAGCTGCGTGATCGTTTCGCCGAGGGGCAAGAACGTCCGCGACGTCTTCTCGAGCGCCTCAAGCGAGCCAACGTGAAGGCGGCCATCGTGCTTGGAGTAAAAGGCGTAGCACTGTAAGTCGGCGTCCACCGTCGCGGCGGCCGAGACGCCCGTCAGATGCAATCCGGTCAGCTGCAGACCGCCACCCGCGACACACAAGACGACAAGGGGGACATTGCCGAGGCACAGCAGCCCCGCGTGCCGCCCTGCAAGCTCTAGGAGCTCGAGCGGGTGCGGGGCGACGAACACAGAGAGACGCTTCTCCCCACGCCGCAGCAGCGCAACCGTGGTCCCCACCAGAAAGCCGTGGAGGGTGCCGATGTAGATCATCGGCAACGCCGCCTCGCCCACCACCGACGACGGTGAAAGCGGCGGTACCGCGCACGCGATAGTACGTGGCACGGAGTCCAACAGCAGCAGCCCTACCACGTCTGCTTGTCGGTGCCCCAGCTCGTACAAGGCGACAACGCCGTCCCACTGCCCCAGCACGAGCAGCGTAGGGCTCACTAGTGACACCGAAGAGATGGCGACGCCGGCGAGAGACGGCACCGTGTACACCAGGTCCTGGCCTCGGTACACGGTTACGACGATCCCGTCGCAGACGACTGTTAAGCCGTGCCGAACGACCGCGAAAAGGATTTGTGGGTCATCGGCTTGGCGGGGCAGTTGCGACACCGCCTCGACTCGAGGCCCCGACAACCGCAACCAGGCGATGCCGCGGGCTGAAATGAGCACCAACTGGTTGAGCGCAGCATCGAGGCCCAGCTCGACGAGCAGGTGACGCGAGACGATCTCTGGGAACACATGAGGTGCGAGCTCCTCCAGCGTGAGCGCGCGGGCCGACACAAGGAAGAACCGGTTCGCTGCGGCCGGTGTCGTGATGCACATTAGCTCGCCGGCGCAAAGGATGCGCTGCGGGTGGCAGCGAAGGGGAATGTCTGCCTGCTCGCGCAGCATGACAGCGCTTCGCAGCACGCTGATGCCGCCGCCGCGGTGGATGCCGGTGGAGGCCACAACGCTGTTGTGGCTGCCGTTCTTATGCGTGGTCATGTCTAGGACCGGCCCGCAGTTGTGGAGCACCTCCTCGCACGACGCCTCATCGAGCCGCACGGTGAAACTGCTGTCGAATCGTGAGCACAGCAAATAAAGATCGGCGTGCAGAGTGACCAGCTCCGTCGGGATCGTCGGCGCCGGATGAGACAGAAATCGAAACGCCAACTCCGGGTCTTCGCCGCCCATACCCCTCGAGATCACCGTCACCCGTGCGAGGACACCATCACTGAACCCGATCAGGAGCTCTGAGGCGTCGGCGGAGACGGACGCGCAGCTCACATCCAGGATAGCCTGCCGCGATGGGATCTCGCGCGAAAACACGCCCTTGCGAGGCCGGACTTGCTGGATAAGCGTCACAAGGTGATTGCCCACAACGAACAGGCCGTGACGACTAGGAACAATGCGCGAGGCCGTAGGATCGACATTCGCCTGCACCAATCCGCAACGGCGCACTCGGCGAGCCGGGGTGGCGAACTCGGCAGGATAGGGTGGCGGACGAGCCGGAGGACGGATCGAGCTTTCCACGCTGCTGCTCTCGCTCGCCGCCTCGGCCTCTGTGACAGGCGATAAGGCAAGCTCGTACTCTGACACGTGCATCTTGCCGTACGGGTCCGCGTAGAGCACGAACAGCGAGATGGACGCGGAAGCGTTGTCCGCCCGCATTGCCGCCGCGCCAGGCCGCGGTGCCGCGCCGTGTACCTGCCCCTTCAGCCAGGGCGAAGGAAATCCGAAGGAGATGTCCTTTACGTCGTACTCTGTGCAGTCCATGTAGCAGTGGGAGAAGATGTCGGCTTTCGCGCGCCTCACGACGCTGGCCATCAGCTCCGGTGAAAGCAAACGCGTCAGGTTACCGTTTTGCTTGCGCTTGACGGCGTCGCGGGCGAGGGCGGCAAAGACATCGAAAAGAATGAGCTCTCCACGTGTCAGGGCAAAGACAACGAACGGGGGCGACGCGCCTGCGCCCGCGACCGCACTCGAGCAGCAGCACAGCTCGACCTCGCTGGGGTCATACTGGTACAGGCAGTCGCCCGGCGCGCTTTGGAAGAGCGTTGTCATCCGCAGCGGTGATGCTCCGCCGCTGAGCTCTGTACATGACTCGAGGGCGGCGAGGACAATCTGCTGCTTGACGGTGCACAGAAAGAGAAGGTGTCGTGGGTTCTTCCGCGGCGCCGCCGTGTCGACGATAAGGACGGCTCGCACATATTTTAAGGTGCAGTGCAGGCGGAAGTCTTGCACGTGGTCGATTCCAGAGTTGCTCTGGCGGCACACGTAGAGGGAGAGAAGCGTTCCACGATTCAGTGCGACGTAGGTCGTCTCGTCGCCACAGAAGTTGCCGACTGCAGCACCAAATGCCGCCGTGGACGGGCGCGATGTGGACAAAACGTACATGCGTACCACAGGTGTGATGAGGAGAGTGGCGCTAGCCAGGGCCAGACGCGCCAGAGGAGTCCTGAGTGAGACAGGTAGTTCTGCGTGATGTGCTCAGAGGCGACGATGTCAGAGGGAAGCAGAAACGGTAAAAGGCACAACGAAGAAGGCGGAGGGGCGGCAACAGCGGTAGCGGAGGGTCGCAAGCGGGGGCTCTTCCAATTGACTGTGGAGGAAAGAAGTGCCTCACCGTGAGCAGCTCCACAGATGCGCCGGGGTCCAACGTAGTGGAGAGAGAAAGAGGTCCCCGTCCCACAAAAGTGCAGGTGTGCCTGTTCTCCGAACGGCAGTTTATATTGTAGCACGGCCCCCTGTTTCGTTTTCGCCTCCAGGAAGCATGCAACGCCATGCTCCCAGGACGCAGATGCCACACCACTCGCATGCCGGCATCATTCCTCAAGTCTAAGGCAGATTGATGAGAATTAACCTACAAAAAAAACGAAAAGGGTCTGCAGTCACAACGACACACACCACATGGATTTCTCGCCACCCCTGCGTTCGTGCTACAGCGCGCTTTTTTCGTCTCGTTGCCTCCGTCGGAGATGATACTACTATTAGACCCGCCACTCTGGCAACTTTCTTTGACTCCTTGTCCTGAATTACAGAAATCCCCTGTTCCATACTGACGCACGGCAAGGGTGTGCAGACCGACAGAAGGGGGGAGGGGGGGAGACGCATTGGTGATGTACTCCTCCGGGAGACAACGCACTGTTTTTTTTAGTGCTGGTGCTGGGGACCAGACACAGTTGTCCACCAAGCCACAAGCGAGCCAAGGGCCGCCAAAAGCACCATTTTGTCCATCACCGTGTCCCCACCGGTGGTGGAGGCGCCGGCCTTGGTGGTCATTTCAGGGGCCGTGGAAGCAGCGCCAGCTTTCCCAGCGGCGAATGAGGTCTTTGGTGCCGCGGCAGCGTAGCGGACGCTGCTGCGCTGCAGCGCAGTCAAGCAAGTGCGACGGAGCATGACCTGCGATTTTGGTGATGGGGCGGTGGGCTAGAAGAAAGAAATTCGCCTTGACAGGGGTCTTTGGTCACTCATGGAGAATTGCGGCGCTCATGCATGGAGGAAAGGCGCATAGAACGGAAGAGCGGGGGCGGTAAAAGAGGTGGAGTTCAAGGGAGAGAGAGAGAGAGAGAGAGGAGGGGGGAGGTGCTGGTGCGAAGACAATCGAGCAGGATGGTCGAGATCGCGTGAGCAACAGTGTAGCCCAAATCGCGATAGCAGCGAGCCAAGAAGAAAGTGGCCGTAATGGCTCTCTTGAGAGTGCTGCTCCACTCGGCACCGGTACGCCCTGGGTGTCGAATTCATGGCAGAGAAGTGGTGTTTGCGTCGTCTTCCGTGTCCTCACGAAAATGTTGTACAAACTCTAAGTGCACGCAACGTCTTGCTGTTCCTCTCTCTCCCCAATAAGTCCTGCGCGGCAAGCTACAGCAAGGGAGCATGCACGAAAGTGAATCGAACAGCAAGAATATATACGAGACAGAAAAAAAGAGGCCGGCAAGATATAGCAAGAAGGGGTGAAAGTGAAGGCAAAGAAGGAACACGCACAAACACACACACACACACACACACACATCATCACACCGATAACCACCGTAGGCAGTGATGACCGAAGGGATCCTTCTCTACGTGAGGAAGGCTGCAGGCCCTGGAAGCAGAGGGGTAGATGCGAGTCGAATGGTCGTGAAAAGAGGAAGTAGAAAGATGCGGGGAAGAGGTCACCGCAGCAGTGAACGCGCAAGTGCACGCCCATATCAGCTGCGTGTGCCAGCGAGAGACGAAGACGGCGACACTCACGCTCTTGCCTGGAATCCGAAGAAATCTAGAGTTGATTCATCGCACGGCCCGAGGGGTCACCACAGGTCTCCAACAAATACTCTACAACAGTGCTGATGCGGCCGCAGCGGTTGGATGAGAAATTCGCCTTGCATGGGTAGTACGCCGTGCTGACCGCATCCTCCAGCGAGTCCACGTAGGACCACAGACTCCGCACACCGCTAAGTTGCGTTCCGTTTGTCAAGAACGCGTTGATGAACTTGGTGCCCGGTGGGTTGAAGGCGACAAAAGGCAGATTCAGCTCGGCAGACAGCCTCTTCGCGTAGCCGCCGTTGAACTGGTCTCCGACGATCAAAATGCCGGTGCAGTCGCCGGAGCTGTTCAGCGCGGCTATGTACGTTTTCACGTCATCCAACGCAGTGGATGGCGGAAGCCAAGTCTTGAGAAAGCGTGCCCTCTGCACAAATGCCGCGCGGTTCTGTTCGTCCCAGATGGTGATGAGGGGGGAAATGGCGCCGGCAGCCTGAAGGGCAATCGACTCGCCCCAGTCGTCCAAGTCGCGGAAAAAGGACAGGCCCCTGTTGTTCGAGTTCAGCGTGATCACGTGGTATCTGCTAGATACGTCGACGTAGTGGGAGAAGGAAATGTTCGTCCCATGTGTGTTGAAGTTCAGCGTGTACGGCAGCACGACCGGGTGCATGCGTAGCAGGGAAGGCTTGCTGGAAAACCACGTGGCGAAGTCGGCGTCGCCGTTCGCGCCGTAGGTGTACGACAGCGCGGCTAGTAAGGCCAAGTCTAGCATCTTCAGCGGTGCGCTACCATCGGCATTGAACACCTTCTCACAGAGCCGAAGGGACGGGGTGAGCCCCGGCACGGACGTGTTCGCTAAAACTGCAATCGGTGTGCTGAACCGATACTGGGTACTGTTCGAGAGCGCCATGGCAAAGGCCACCGCGAGCATGACTACGACCCACCAGATGAGCAGCGCCTTCTGATCCGTGCGGAGTGCGATGCGGCTAATCATGAAGCGCCTCTCCGCCTCCACAACGTCGGGGTGGCGATAGCCAAAGTGCTTCTTGACATCGCAGCACTTCATGTAGTCGAGAATGAGGTTGCGGCAGCAGAAGAGATATGTGTCGATCCGCCGCCCCTGTGGCGTGTCGTCGTCTGCCTGCGCGGTGTACGGCAACTTTAGAGTTGCCCGCAGCTCCTTTTTGGTCAAGGAGTGCTTGCGCTTGCGGGACACCATGCCGTGCGCCGCAAAAAAGAAAAGAACAACGATGGCTGCCGTCGTCGGGTGGCCGCCCACGGCGCCGCCAGTGAGGCCTAGGGCAAGCATCAGCACAATGAGCGCCCACGACGCGTAGATGGCCCACTGGTGCTTGCGTCGCATCAACGTGATCCAGGAGAGGATGTAAACGCAAGCGATCGAGATCGATGCGATCGCTGGCCAGGCCACGGACGGAGTGCCGGTGTAGGTGCTCAGCGTCTGCGCTGCGTAGAGGGAAAACAGCGGCACGCAGCCGACGGTGAAGACAACGGAGTTGTACCGCAGTGTTTCGCCATCCATGCCAAACTCCTCCAGCACTGTGGACGCGTGATACCAGTGTACCTTGTTCATCTTCTCTGGGTGGGTCTTGTACGCACGCCGGCGCAGCTCAAAATCGTCGCGCTCGACTCGCTTCTTGATAGCCGACCACTTGTACACCAGCGCCCTCCAGTAGAACCAAAGATAGCAGACGACAACCACGAAGGTTGCCGCCAGCACGGCAACGTTCGCGTAGCGCTGCGCCACGTACACGAGCGACTGCTTCCTAATACCAGTCTCCACGATCCCCCACAGGAGCGGCAAAAAGACGACGAGAAGAATGATGACAAGGTACACAAGGAAGGGTGGCATGCGCTTGGAGAAGTACCGGTGCGACATCCCCCAAAAAACAACGTCGCCACGCTTTAGAGTCCACAGGTTGCGCACCATGTCCATTAAGGCGCAGAGTGCCGCGACGATCACAAAACTGACGTAGAAGAACAGAACAAAGTACGCGAACGACTGCAAGCTCTTGTTCGTGTTCGGGATCGGTGGGGCGTACAGACGATACAGCAATGCAAAGGTGTAATTCAGCCCAAGAGCCCCAATGAGCGCTGCGGCGCAGTAGAGCAATATCGTGAGGTAGACTCGGAAGGGCGCTGATAAGAACGTGTCTACTACAATGTCCACGAACCAGTTGTACGTTGGCGGGTCGTACGACGCGTACTCGTAGGATCGAACAATATTCTGCGGTGTCGGCGTAACGCTAAGATTTATCTCCTGGGGAATATCGTTTGACGCGGACTGCTGTGCGTCTGTGTAGTAATAGTAATTGCCGTCGTCGTCCTGGTAGTAATAGTTCTGATACAATGATGGGTCGTAGTAGTTGACGTAGTCGTACCCGTTCGACAGGGTCGCCGCCGTTTCGTTCTCCGCCTGCGTCTGCTCCGTCGCGGGAGCGTTCGGATCCGTCACCATCTCCGTTGTGTAGCCATCTCCCATCGACACTTCGTAGGACGCCTCATCCTGCTTTGATCGATCGGGGTAGTAAAAGCTCCCGTTCGCGCCTGCGCCTAGCCAGTTCGAGTTCATGGCTGAGTTGCTCTAGCTGTCACGCACAGACACACACACACACACACACACACACACACACACACACACACGCTCACTCCCTGCAGGGTAATAGATCAGAGGCGAGCGACGAAAGGATGACCGTCGCGTAAGTAGCAACACTCAAACTACCTTTAAAAAAAACAAAACATACATAAGTCACGAGCAAGCCAAGGGGTAGAAGGGAGTGTACCTCAGCGTAGCAGTGACTACAGAAGGTGAACAGAAGAGAGAACAAAGGGCAGTCGGATGTTGAAAGAAGCTGTTGCATGTATTCGCGTTTTTTCACGCAAGAGTGCCTTGGTGCAGCATCGCTCAAAAAGCGACTTCATTTTGCTGACCCGTGTCGTCCTTTCCCGCTGCCTCCGTTTCCAGTAAGAGGCCAGGCACATCGCCTAGCCCTACTCCCAACGCCCTTCATGAGAAGAGCATGAATTTGTAAACTTCCCTCTCCGCTTTTCGGCAGGCGACAGCTTTAGACACGCATGCGCGACGCACTCCGTGTGTTCAGCGAGGTTATACTTTTCCTTCACCACTTTGTTTTGTGGGTTTTCAAACCCCTACTCGTAAACTTCGTTGCCTTCAGACACCCGAACATCATCGCAGATGACACCAACCAAAAACCAACGAGCCGAACAAAGCACAGAGAGTAAACAGGGACGAAAAAGAAAAACACTTATGCAAAAAGAAGACAACAAAACAAGATGCAAAGAACAAGTAAGCAAAGAAAAACTCTTCCTTATTCACACAAACAGGCGACTACAGGATGCAGACAACACTCACCGAGACCAAAAAAAAAAAATGTTTGATCTTCAGCAAAACCAAACCATAAAACTGAACGAAAACAACGCTGTTTGAATACGGCTTCAGATGGAGATCGGAGAACAAGACGGGCGTAGCATCCGCCTGTGGCTGTTAAGCAACCGAGCAGGCAATTCTTGCAACGTCTCAAGATGCATCTTGAAAGACAGCGAAAAGGCACGCACATGCACAGCCGCAGCCCACACACCGCTGCCGCGCTGTGGCTACGTCCTGGTCGCCTAGGAACAACCGTCGTGCCGTCGAATCGGGACATGCGTCTAGCGGGCGCCCCTCCTCTCCCGCCTCGTCCCCTCTTCGGATACGTGCCGCGCGGTTGGCGCCTCATCCGCCCGCACGGCGGGATGGAGGAGAGATGCCGCATGCTTCGCGCGCATGCGCTGTGGGCATAATCGGCATGTACCGCGGGGGAGCCGCTCTCGCTCATCGCTCGTGCTCTTCGCACCTCTGAATGCTGCGACGGGAATGCAAGACACCATGCCGGCTGTGCCCAACAGCGCGCGCGCACAGTGCGCGCACATTCGCATCGTGCGGCCTGCTTCACGGCATCCTTGTTGGTGGGAGGGGCGGAGGGACTCGCTGCCAGCATCTCCCGTTGCCGGCGATGGCATGGGGGGAAGGGCGGGGGCGTGCTTGGATGGCCTGCCCACATGCACCGCGACAGGTGCGACGCTGCCGTGAGTCTGTGGCGGCGTGGAGCATTCCACCCCATCCCGCATCCGCACGCCTCTCACAGGAGTCGGTGTGCCAGGCCGAAGGCACTCGCAGACGGACATGCACCAGCGCACAGAGAGCTCACGGCCTGTCGCAGTGTGTGTGGGGGGAGGGGGAGGGGGAGGGGCGCAGGGTTGGGAAAGGGCAGCTGTACGCACCCGACGGGGGTCAGAGCCACCCGCCGCTTGCAGGAATCCAAAGCACGCACAGCTGCCCTTGTGGAGGGGGGCGAGGAGGGTCCACCTGTCGCCTCGTGGGCTCCGCATCTGTTTTCTGGTGTGGGACAGTCGCCGCCAAGTAGCGCGTGCCGCATCGCGCAGCGCGCGGTTCCGGTGGATGTTGGCCTGGCGTCTGAGACCAGCGACCGACTCTGTAATCCATGCAAGTGTCGCCTGACCCTCCGCTATTGCCGAGTTTGCATGCCTGTCAGCTTCGTCGGTGTGCCACCATTCGCAATGACCGCAAACAAACGGAAGTGAGAGGCGCCACGCGACGGGCTAAGAGCACCGGCATCGGGGCCCAGGAACGCCTCAACACGCCATCTTCCGCTCTCGTGGAGGCCGCGCCGAGCGCCATGAGGAAGGAGAGCGCGTCCGCAACAACCAGGTACACCTGCTCTTTGGTTTCGTGGTCGATGCGGCTGTTCTCGCAGCAGACCGAGCCCCGGCTCCGTTGCATCTCACTCGGCGCGGTGGCTACCAGCAAGGAAACCGCAGCCTCATCTCGCCGTACCTATGGGTCTATTATTATCATAAACCATCGCGGACGCTCCTGATATATGATGTCTGTCTGTGCCGCACAGTCCGCCCGCAGCCCGCCAGGGAGTCATGGGCTGTGGAGCACGCAGCCACTGCGCACAAGCGAGGTCTGTGCGTGCGGGGCTCCGAAGGCGTCGAGGCCTGCGCGTCCGTGTGAGAGCCGCCAAGGTGCAGCGGCACCACTGCCATCCGGCGTCTGCACCTCCCGCAACAAGTGCACAGGGCATCCTCCCCTGCCGTGCATCGGGAGACCCTTGACACTCTCGCAGCGCATTTCGTGGAGGCCTGGCGAAGCGCCGGAGTGGAATCCACGGAAGGCCATGTCGAACTCACCCATCGTGGACGGTTCGTGGGATGTGGATCTGCGCCTCGATGGGACACGGAGGAGGGGTACCCCGGGATGTCGCCTCCGCTTCTGTTGATGCACTGTCACCAACGCTTTGGCCTGCTCTCTCGCACTCCCGATGGGGGTTGCGCTATGGCATTGCTGCCGTGTGCAGGGCGCACCGGGGCATGGACAGATCGGATATGAGCCCATGATCGAGGGCCGCTGATGGGTGGGGAAGGCGAGGCCGTCGCAGGACTGTATCTCTCTTTCAGAGTGGCTCGGTGGATCTTTTTTTGGCGAGAATAGCCGAGAGAGGAAGATGCTCGGGCGCCGCGCAGCTTGCCCTCACGAGAGCTGCCTCTAATCGCATCCGTTTTGGTCCCCACAGCGGTCTACAATAAGCGGTTCTAACAGAGAGGACAGCTTTTCGGGTACTGGTTGCCATTAGGCATGCGTCTCGCCTCCGCATTGAGTGATATACGTGCAAACTGTGCATGCGCGCTGGCGCTGTGGTGAGTGTGACTGTGTGGACCATCCGCCTCTCTTTTCCCCTTGCTGCGGTTTCGGGCTGTCGCGGTGCTCGCGGTCAGCGCGGTAGTCTGAACCTAGCGCGTCCTCGCCTCTTCGCCGCTGACGCAGCCACGGTCCTTTGCGGATCGATTGGTCAACCATGGCGCGCCGTACAGTGAACCGCAGCGCAAAGTGGCCACTCGACGCCGTTGTGACGGTACCGCAGCCGTAGGTGAAGCAGTTGAGGGCCAGGGTGACGTCCGGTGACGTCTCCATGGCCCCGACTGAGCTTGCGCCATGTCGGTGTCTTCATTGCTCGCGCCCGTCAAGTCCTTGTCGCTGAGCCCGTCGCTTACAATGGCATGGGCATGGTCGGATCGTCTTCTTGTGCCCTACACCAAGTGGTGCGAGTGGGCGTCCGTTTCCCACATTGTGAGGACTAGAAGGAGGGGTAGGGAGGCATCGCCGCTAAGCCACACCGCCACGGCGGCACCCTCGTGCTGGAAAACAGGTGTAGGGCCCGCACCTGTGCGCATGTCCTCTTGTGTGAGCAAGAAGACGCCACAGTCATAGTCCCTCTCTCTCTTGCCGCACCGAAAGGCTGAACACCGTGCAAACCAAGTGCCTTCCAGGCCTGCAGGGGTGAAGTGCGTCCCCTGCAGCGTACACACTGGCAGCGAGGACTTGTCGAGGTGCCGGGACAACCAACGCCGTGTGGCGTCGTCCAGCCCACTGCTATCCCGGTGCATGCAGAGCGGGCCGGGTCCGCCATCACGCTCCACACCACCGCAACGCAGCAACGGCAGAGCAGCGGCGGGTGCGTGCGCGCATATGTGCTGGGCCGCCAGCGCGACTCGTCGTGAGCGGGTCTAAGCGCGACCATGGCCGCGCGTCTCCTCGGCACCGCGCCAGCCAAGCGCTGTCCGCCGACACCAAGAGGCCGCAGCGGCGCCCGGAGGCCGGGCTGCAGGCCCTTGGCCTCCCCACACAGAGCGTAGGTTTTACACCCTGATACCATGGTAAAGTAAGCGGTATCATCAGAGGCTGTGGAGATGGACAAAAGAAGGGGAGAACAACCCTTTTTCAGCTGATGCGTGCTGCGCTGCGTACAGGGAAACGAAAACCGCCATGGGGTGCCGATGCTCAAGGTGTTGAATTCTGCTGTTAAGTGCGTGCTTTCGTCGTGTCCCAACGCGCTCCTCTCACTCTGATTCCCAGATACTCTCTGCCACTCTTTCCGAATACCTACTTGAACGAGCGCGCGCGTACAAATGGAGACGCGTGAGGTGTACAAGCTCGCCAGTGCCACACCGAAGCGCCTCGGTGCGAGGTCTCTGTGGATTAGAAAGTGTTCGCACAGGGCTTCCGTGCATGTGGAAATGCCAGCAGTTTGAGAAGAAAAGACAGGAATAACTTCGGGGTTGCAACGTCGTTGCGTGTCTCCCTTCAGCTGCAAGGGCCAGAAAGTAGACAGCACCCTCGCCAAGGCACCCTTTTGCGCCGCTGCGACAGGTCAATTCGGCGGCAGGCAACAGGCGAAGAGGGGCTCAGATGCACACAATCACAATCAAGTCTGCGACGATGTTGAGTGATGAGGATGGTGTCATAGACAAGCGAGCCAGCAGAAGGAAGAAGAGCAAAGAAGGAGAGAGACGGGGAGGCGACCCAGTGAAAACACAAGAACGCGGGCACACCGACGAAAAGAAAAATTCAGATCGGAAAGCCAGCGCGACAGAAAAAAGAAAAAAAAAAGACGAACCAACGCACACGCGAACGCACACAAGCACGGACAGAGAGGCTGCTGTAGCGTCAAGAACCAACGGGAGCTGCGACGAGGAAAGGTTGGCACCCCATTGTTCTTAGCTCGTTCCCCTGCTCACAGGCGCTGCTGCGCGGTCATCACCACTACTTGGATTCACGGTCCGCCATTGCACGGCGCAGCTGCTTCATGGCGATGTTGTACCTGTTAGACAGTGTTTCGTTGCCGTCGCCTTTGATCTTGCTGCCTTTGTCGAACAACTCCTTTGCCCTTTCTATATTGCCACGACGGTACTCCATCTCCCCTGTCTCGTAGTACGTAAAGGGCAGGATCATCGAATCGCTCGGGATCGTTTTTTCGTTGTCGAAAATTTTTTTCATGCATGCCAATGCAGCATCGGTGTTCTCGCTGCCCTTCTCAATGACGCCAACGAAGAGGTTGTACATGTTCTCCGCCTCTGGCCCGCTCAAATCCTTGTCCTTCGTCACACGTTTCAGCTCGGCCAGAACGCGGAGGCCTTGCGTCTTGTTCATGTGCGCCAGGTCACGGTTGATGTAGAGCATGTACACACCCGAGAGCGGCAGTAGACGTGGGTTCGCGATGACACGGTTCGCGAAGCGCGGCGAGTTGGAGTCGTTTTTGGACTTGGGGTTGTACATAGAGTCCACCTTCTTGAACCAGACCAGAGCCTCCTTGTCGTTGTCTAGCATTGCGTAGCACGCCGCCACGGACAGCACGACCTGGCCAGTGTAGGCGAACTTTTCCTTTGTCTTTGTCAGGTGATCAAGGATCCTACGATACTGCTCCAGTGCCTCGGCCCACTGCTGGTTCATGAAGAGAGTGTCGGCGTAGAGGTACTTGATGAGCAGCGGCACAAGACCGGCCTTCTCGGCGTTCTCGGCAGCGAGTGTGATGGAGCGCACCGCGGGCTCCACCTCACCCTTCTTGCGGAAGTAGAAGTTCGCGTAGCCGTTGAAGTAGGTGTTGTTCGGGTAGCGCGCGTTCATCGTCTCCAGGACGCGGCGGGCGCGCGACAAGGTTACATCGACGTTGCCAAGCCCGGTCGGGAGGAAAAGATACAGCGTGCACAGAACCAGGGCGGCAAACGGGGAGCGGATCGTGTTGCTCTCGAAGACCTCTGTCAGGTACTGCTCGCCGAGGTCACGATCAGAAATGAAGCCGATTATACTCAGCACCTTCATCAGGTTCGCCGGCACGAGCGCCAGAAAGGCATAGAAAGTGCCGGTGCCGTACTTGATGCACATCTTCAACTCATAAGGAATCCTGTTCTCGATGTCTTGCTCCACCTGCTGGATAAGGGAGTGGTAGCATCCCCAGGCCTTGCGGAGGTTGATGCCACCCTTGAGGTAGGAGTTCATCATCAGCTGGCCAATGGAACGGATTAGGAGGGCGTCGGCATAGATAACATCACACTCGAGCTTCCACGTCTGGTCAAAGTACGCGCCGCCCTTGGTCGCGTCCCTTTTGCGTGCTTTGAAGACCTTCTTGTTCTTTTTCTTTTCCATTTTGAGCTGCTTGCGCGTCTTGTCCTCCTCCCTGTCGTCATCCTCGTCGTCTTCGGAAAACATGGGGTCGTTGTACTTGCTCGAGGTCGACAGAGAGTCCGCTGCCTTGAACAGGTCGAGCAACCTTTCGCGATCCTCGTTCGTCGAGCTCATAAGGGTCTTGACAAGGCTGACATTCGCCCACTCGAGAGCATAGCGCGGGTTCTTGTCCTTCTTTGCACGCAACAGCTCCAGAGCCTCGCTATACTCGTTGTTCCACATCATATACACTGCCTTCTCCACGCCGGAGTGAATACTAGGCATTTCGCCGTCAGTGCTGATGATGCTCTCCATACTGGCGGCGTCGGTGGACACACCGTTGGACATGATTGCGGCGACAAATACGGGCAATGGGAAGCGAAACGGGTGAAGAGAGAGGTGTTCGCGGGAAGGGGCGAGCCACCAAGGAAAAAAAGAGCAACAGCTGGAGCGGCTCTCTAGTCAACGTGGGAGCGAGGATGATGGTGTGGATAATGGCACCGCAGAGGTAAGCTAGAGAAACGCGGAGAAGAGAGGCTTCAATGGGAAAGGGCAGTGTGGAAACAACAAAGAGAAGCGGAGAAGAGTACGCTCGACCGAAAGAGCAGCACAGCTCCCACGGCCTCAGGGCAAAAAACGGGTGTGTGCCAAAGGTCGATGGCGGGTGTGCAAGAAGGCAGAGGTGAGCACAGGCGCGCACACGAGATGGCTGATCGCACGCTGTGTGGTCGCCTGCGTGGGTGAATAGAACGTCAGAGCGCGTCTCGCGGCGTTCGCCCAAAGAGGAGGAAATATGATGAACGAAACAAAATAATTAACTGCGCCAGTGAAAGATGTGCGAAGAGGCGGCGAGGGACGACGTTCGGGGAAGGGGAGACAAGACGAGAAGAGTCGCTGTGGGGAGAAAAAGTGTATGCATGGCAGGTATTGTAGAAGCGTGACGGTTTCCCTACCGTGATAGATCACGCCATCACGAATCCCCACTTTCGAGGGTGCCGCACACGATGATCAGTCGGTCATCGCGACGAGCAATGCCACCATCTGCAGCAGCTCTCGTCGCCCGGTAGAGGGCAGGGGGTGGGGGATGGAGGCAGCTTTGACGTCCCCGTGCGTTGGCGAACGAGAGGGAAGTATACCACACGCCACCGTCACACTAGCGTGATGCTGTCATTCGTCCACGTACGTTGAGTGAGGCTGAGTTTTCGCATTCAGACACCAACCAGACGAGTAACGCGAGAGACGAAAAAAAAGGGACGTCGCGAGCACCCCACAAGAAGCCAGAGAAGAGAAACGGTACAAAGTTGGGAAAGGAAGAGGAAAGACAAGAAAGAGAGAGAGAGAGAGAGAGACGCCGCCAGAAGTCGACCACATCGACCAGCGCGCCTTCATAACAACAAAACCAATAACAACAACACCTGATGATGGAAAACAGCATGAAAGGAGCCCGATACTACAGATACACCAATGGAGAACGATAGCGTCGTCCTTGCTCGAAACACGACCGCGGTGTCCATGTACTCCTTCGCGCTGCTTCGTTGGTGCGGATCGCTTATGTCGGGCGTGCAAGGGCAGTGAGGTGGGAAAGAGGAGAGCGGCAACACCGAGATGGAAAACGGGCATCTACCTCTCCACCCTGCACGACACGAATGCACATACACACACATACGCAACTACCGCTCCGCTGTCGAGTCCAGCAGAATGCTTACGGGAACTGGAGGGACGGGGGAGTGCTCCGCGAAGAGCTACTAGCACAAATACAGCTCTCCACCTGCACAGTGCCGCAGCAGCTATCCGGACCGGCCAACAAAAAAAGAGATGCTGAACACACAGTGAAGGAAAAACGAAAGCTGGTACAAGGGAGGAGAAACTGAGTGTGCGCAGCGAGCGCACGTGCGGTGCCGTTCTGTGCCTGCCCATGGTGGCTGCCGTAGAGGCACAAAACGTACGATGTCAGAGCGAGAACGAAAACATCGGGTGAGCTCACTCCGCTGACGGAGGACATAAAAGCGCCACTAACCATCCTTCTCCAGGGCGCTTTCAAGGAGTGATTTCTGATAGAAGAGCGTGGCGCAGTGCCGGCGTTGCTCGCACACCCACTTGAGTGCCTGCACACGCTGCCGCTCCTCGGAAAACACCATCCCCGACGCGTAGTCGTCCATTTCCTGGATCGCCGCGAGGCACTCCGCTGCCAGCTTCTCTAGGCGGGTTGTGAGGGCAGCGATGACCTCTTCCTTCTCCTTGGCGGTGATGGTGAGAATGCTGACAATGCGCGCCGTCTTCTCCTTCTCCGTGAGCAGCAAGTTGTAGATGCCAGGGTGGACTTTCTCCTGAGCCGGGATGATCTTCTCAATGTCGTACAGCTCCTCCTGATCTTCTGGCACCTCCACCTCCCGCTGCGACCAGCCGTGCGCCACAATTTTGTCGACCTCGCGAGAGAGTCCGTTGTTCTTGATAGCCTTTTCGATAACCTTCATCCGCTTCTCCAGCTGCGCGATACGGTAGTCCTGCGCCTTGATGACGCGTTCCTGAGGGACGCGCTGCTCATTCACCGTTTGCTCCTTCTCTTCCTTGAGCGTGGCGGAGTCCTCCTCAATGACCTTGCACGCCACCGAGTCGGCCGGGTTCAGCCGCTCCTCAAGCCACGCGTCCGCATCCTGGATGTCAGAATTCACCCGGGCCAGCTCCTCGCTCGCGACGGTTGTGTCGCGATCTACGATGCGGATTTCGTTATACAAGGAATCGATGTCATCAATGGTGGAGCGGCGCTTCTCCACGAGCTTCGTGAGCGCGAGGATGGCGGCGCCCTTCTTTTCAGCAAGCAATTTGGCTACCTTGACCTCGTGATCCACAAGGCGCGTGCGCGCCTCCAGCTCAGCGACAGAGACCTCCGTCTTGTAGTTCTGCATCTTCATCATCTTATCACGCTGGTGCTCTGTGAACCACTTGATGTCGATACCCGCATCCTCACCGAGCCTCCTCGCTTTTTGCGTAAGGGTCTTCTGCTGTTTCTCTTGCTCACGAATGAGGCGGTTCAGCTCTTGGATCTCGACGCGGTCCTTGTGGTTCTGTGCATCAATTGCTTTTTTTGTGATGTCTAGCTGATCCATTATGTTCCCGTACTGCTCCACGGAAACATTCTGAACTTTTTGGCGCGGCCTCCTGCCGCAGTAGACGAGCACAGGGAAAGAAGCAAGCAGCGGGTCGCCGCGCATTTTCGGGTTGGCCGTGGTCATGAAAGACTGCAGCTCGGTCTTCTCTTGCTCCAGCGCGGCAATCTCGCGCTCCTGGAGGGCGATGTTCGCCTCGATCTCGCGCTCGCGAGCGGCTTTTATGGCCTTCATCGTCGGGTATGAGCTCTCGTGTCCGCGATGGTGCGAATGGACTCTTGCAGATGCACGGCAAAGGACAAGGCAGAGCAAAAAAGTGTACGGTCTGCTGCACCACTGGCAATTCTGCTACCTAGGGTTGCAGTGGTTCAGAGTCGGCGCGGTTCGATTCGACTTTGTTTTCCGTAAGGAAGAGGAACGGTGTGAGAAGTGGAAAAAGACTCTCTTGAAGTGTTCCTAAGCGTGGTGACGACGGCGGGAGAGACACGAAGAGAGTACAGAGAGTCCCGCACCGTTTAAGGGGCACCAATAGTCGCGTGTGCACACATATACACACACGAAGGAGACCGTGGGATGAGAGCCAAAGGGGCCACAGCGAAGACGTAGATGCGGGGCGATGCAGGGATGAAGAAAGAGCAGCATTTGTCCCATAGCACGCGGCCACGGCGGTGCCCAGGACATCAAGAGAGGATCCGCCGCACTGCAGCGTCGACTCTGCAAGCGCACACGTCGACGAAAAGCGCTGCAGCAAGTTACGATGACGTTGTTGCTGTTTTTTGGCGCAGCAGACTTGTCACGGCATATTCCCGCACACACGTGATAGGAACTTTATTTCAAACTTTTTTCATTGCCGCTGGTTGCCGCACGACACGGCCATGTGATGACGAACCCGCAACACAAACTGCATACTCCCCACCCAGCCCCTACACATACACACGAACACACACAGCAGACAATGCGCACGCCATCAGCGGGTAAGGGGCTAGCAGCTGAGAAAAGAGGAGTGGAAGACAACGGTAGATAATACCGCTCCATGCTCAAAAATGAAATGGGAAGAAGCGGAGCGTGCACAAAGGAAAAAAAAAACGGTGACAGTGATTGCTGCACGACTTTGCTGGCATGGTTGACGGCAATGTACATCGAGAGTCCGCACCGGTGCCCGTCGAAGGCATCATCTCACCCTTCCCGCTAGCAGCCACCAAAGCGCGATAGCGCCAGCCTTGCACAACCGGAACGGCACCTGAAAACGCGCCCCTTTCTTCCCTGTACCGCCAGCCTAGTACCCGCTTCCCCGCCTGTCACAGCTGCTCCATCAAGGTCACTAAAACCACCTTGTTGTCGCGAATCACAACCGTTTCCCTCACACGCGTTTTCTGCATGGAGAGCTTCACTATATTCGCGATCATGCCGTCTCGCTCAAAGCTCGCATACCCCTGCCGGTCGTACCCGTCACGGTCGAAGAGGTTCGAGCCGCCGACATCAGAGTCATCGCAGTGCCGGCTCAGGTCCGCGTCCAGGCAATGCTGCACTTGCCTCCAGCGATTGAAGTGCTTGGCGAAGTGCAGGAAGCGCATGTTATCGCGCAAAAACGTTACGACATTGTCCTTCCCTTCGATCACGCCAAGCCACGTGACGTAGATGATGTCCTCGGAGAGATAGTTAAATGCGGCATCGAGATCACCACTATTGATCAGGTCAGTGTACCGCTGCAGTACCAAATATGACGCAGCCATCTGCTGCCGTTCAGCCTCCTCAGGTATGCCAACGATTTGTTGTCCGACAGAGCCCTATTGAGCTTGGTGGTGAGATGCTCGTTGTCACCGGCACAAGGCCCCACAGTCATATGGCAAAACAGGAAAACACAAGTGGAAGGAGCAGACGAGAAGCGCGCGTGCATTTCCGAGGATGCGCTGCGGCGGTGGGCCACCTCAGAGAATCCCAGCGTAGCCCATTGCAGGAGATCCGCAGGCAAAGCGTTGCTCCGGAAGCGCGAGCGCAGCTGTGGCCCACGCAGGTATGCCTACTGAGCATGTCATTTTCGTTCCTTCGCTTTCTCTCCACAGAGCCGAGACCGACCCAGCAGTGCAGAAGCTTCGAGCTGCGTCGGGGAATCAGCAGGGCTGATCTGTCCACGCCGCAAGCGGCTAGCGAGGGTGTCATCATACAAGCAGCGCTTGTGTTGCTGTCGCCTATCCAGCATCGAGCTGCAGTGTCGACGCTTACTATGCATCTTTTCCGTTAGTTGATCACCGCAAACAAGACATACGCACTCCGCACACGCCACCTTGGCGAGCGCCGACGCCGTCACCTAACAAGACGATGCTAATTCACCACCACCATGCACACTGATCGACAGGTTCGTTCATCTCCCAAAAAGATGCAGAACGAGGCAAGACCAGTAGTGGAGGCGCTGCGCATCTCGTGCGCGCGCGTCTACCGTGTTCAGAGAGAAGACCCCTCCAACGGCAGAACAAGAGAAGGCGAAGCACAGAAAAAAAAAACGATCGGTAAACGGAAGGACGCTTCAAGCACTGGGGTGCTCAAAGGGAAGCGAACGAAACACGGCAAGCCCGGCTGTGCTGTTAGTGGTCCTGAGAACATAAGGAAAGGTGGATGCCATGCACGTCTCCCTCTCCCCTGAGATTTCCTGTGTGTGACCAGGAGCGTCGCCCTCCCCACCACCAACACCACCACCACCAACACCACCGCTCCCCGCTTCTAGCTGAATAAGCGCTCTTTACTTTTTCTTTGACTCCCCGGCGGCCGAGCTACTTCATTTGAACCTTCTGCGCCATCAGAATGCCCGTAATGACCGCAAAGATACCAAGCGCCGAGGCGAAAATCTCAATCACGAGCACCTTCACAAACAAGCTACTGCTGTGCGCATCGGCAATAGCACAACTGCTGCCAACAATGCCGACCGCGATACCGCACGCCATGTTGCCGATGCCCACGGCAATCCCGGCAGCAAAGAGGGTGTAGCCGCCAATGATGGTCTCGTACATGTAGACGCCGCCGCTGCCGACAGAAGAACTGCTCGCCTGAATCTTTCCCATCATGATGATGGAGAGAATGACACCGTAGATAGCCACGGCCTCGCAAAAAATGATGGAGATGAGGTTCTTACTCCGGATTTCTGGGGCCCGGATAGCCGCACCGCTGATCGACGCACCACTTGTTAGGATGCCCCATGCGGCGCCGAGAATGGAAAGCGCGATGCCGATGCCGGTGCCCATGGAGGCCCACGCATACGGCGACACAGCCTTCAGGATGCTCCACAACGCCGAGAAGGGGGGGAACACGGTCCCACACAAGGCAGGAATGATACCGAAGACGACAATTACGATGATGAGAATGTACCGGATGAGGCCTCCGACCACGTGCATTGCGTCATCTGGCGGCAGACGCGTCGGCGTCGGGAGCACTTCCGCTTCCACAGGCATTGCAGCACCTTCTAACTAGGACGAAAAGAAGCGGGAAAAGCCTCAAGCCTCCTTCCTACGTGGCACCGTCAAAGCTGGCGAGACTCTGCTGAAGAGGTGTGGAAGAGAGCCCTGGACTGTGGCAACCGCAGCACACGCCAAGACGCTGTCAAACCGGAGAAGAGAAAACGAGGTAGAAACCGCGATTCAAAGTTCTGCTCGAGAGAACGAAGAAGACGAGAAGGTGTGAGCGCGACCAACGTCGCAAGACGCGATCCGCGAGGCAGTCCTGTGTGACACGGCAGCCTGCACTCTCTCTGTGGTGATCGAGTGAGTGGCGAAGAAGGCTGACTGATGCGCCGTGCTGCCGGTGTACGCGCACGGTGATGAGCGGTGTCGACGGATACCTGGTTGAGTTCCGGTATGTGGGTAGGGAGCCCATCAGTGCCCCACAAGGCAATCAAATGATGAAGTGGAGAGGAGGAGGCGATTAACAGCCATTTCACAGGCGAGCAGACACAACGGACGTGGCACGAGGCAGGGTCGAAGGCCCTCGGCACCATGTCGCCCGCGGCGCAGAAGTAGGCAGGCTGTCCGGGAGCAGTGGCACGAGCACACGTACACACACCCCCACACACAAGCGAGAAGACGGCACCAACGGTTAAGTTGCGGTCAGGTAAGGGAAGAAAACCAAAAGACCGTTCTCTGTGGCAGAGAGAATCCTTCTCGGCAGCTGTGCAGCTACGAGTCTAGTAAACGGCGAGGGCGGGCCGTGCCGCTGTCCGATTCATTTGCAGGTTGTTTCTTCATGAAATGAAAAGGAAAGCCAAAATAAGAAAAAGGGTGGGTACGACAATGGCCGGCACCGCGAAGCGAATCAACGCTTGCGCAGGAACACGATGCGGTTGTTGCGGCGCCACGCAGCGCGGTACGACGGGCGCAGCTTGGAGGCCTTGTGACCCTTGTGGCGCAGACCACGGTGCTTGCGACCAGCAGAGGTCAGACCGCGCTGCTCACGGTGCTTGTGCACGGAGTTGACGATCCAGTTGATGCGGGGGTCGCGGCGGATGGTCTTGCACATCGGGTCAACGGCGATGACCTCGTACCATTTGAACGTGGAGTCCATATTCACCCAGTACGAGTTCAGCACGCGCAGGTTGCCGAAGCGCTTGCCCAGACGCTGCTCCGCAACGGCCTGGTTGTTCTTGTTGAGCTTCATGCCGAGCACACCGCTGGTTTTCGGCTTACCGTACGTGATACCCTTGTGGACCGGGCGTTTACGGCCACCACGGCGCACGCGCACACGGAACACGCAGAAGCCTTGCTTCGTCTTGTAGCCAAGCATGCGGGCCTTCTCCGGGCGAGTGGGGCGGCGCAGGCGCACGACCGTGTGCTGGTGACGGAACTCCCACGAGCGGATACGCTGGATAAAGCGCATCACATCGGAAGACTTCTTCTTCCACAGCTCGTTCAAGTACATGAAAGCCCCCATGGTTGCGGCGCTACTACTACGCTGAGTTCTGTTCTCGCGTGGACGCAAAAAAAAAAGAAGAGCAAAAGCGGAGCAGTGAATAATGCATTGCGTGCAAGTGGAGCGAAACATCAAGACACAGGGAGAAGGGCAGGGAGGAGAGATACGAGGAAGGGAGGGTTAAAGTGAGAGAGGTGACATCACAGCGTCCCACGCGAGCAGCGCAGCTGCGCGGGCGCAAAAGCGCTACATGACCGCGCTGCTGAGTCCTCAAGGCATGGCAAGGTACCGCGCTGACAGAGGGGGGAGGGGAGCCGTGGGCTGGTGACGGTACTACCAAGGGTCGAGAAGCGGGCCATAAGCCCTCATGGAAAAGCTAGAGAGTGAAATAGTGATGAGGCGGCACTGACACGTGATCGAGCCATGGACCCATACAGTGGGTAACATCTCTCTCTCTACTTGGTCACCTGCGCATCAAAAGAAGGTGAAAGAATGCGGCATACACAGGGGAGGGGACCCACCCTCCCCTACGGTCTTACCGCACCGTATCGATTCCGTCCGTCTCTCTTCAGTCGATTTCTGTGGGACTCGTTCCCCAACGTGCCACATTAGCTCGCCGCACACGGGCGCACAGCACGAGCCCGCGGGCGAAGAGAACAAACACGCACAATCTAATGTACATCTCACAAATCGAGAGACACGAGAGCAGTGGTCAGACAGCCAAGACAACAAAAAAGGCTGGAGCCACAGGCTCACGAACGGGAAGAGGTGCGAGAACAGATACCCACGAAGCCAGTGCACACAAAACAACGTAATGGTACATCTGCCGCGTGCCGGATAGCATGCAGTGGCACAAGTGCAAAGCATAGACTAAAAGCCGGCATTGATCTGTCGCGAGTGAAAAGGGGCAGCGTGCCTCTGTGCGGTGATGATTGAGAGCATCACAACGAGGCGCAAGACCCTCAATGATCGCACCCGTCTATCCTGCTCGACATCTCCTTCACGTACTGACACACTTCATGCACGCGGCGTCGGTGGCGGTCTTGCTCGGCAGCTAAAATAGAGTTGGCGCGTGCGTTCAGCAAGGTTTCCTCGGCCTTGAGGTGGTGCATCTCAAGCTCTTCGACACGCTTGCGTCGAAGCTCGTACCACTCGTTCACGGTGCGCTGATACTCCTCCTTGTTATCGAGAAAAGCAAGCATGGCATCGTCCTGGCCCACATAGCGAAACGCGCGCTCTGCATTGTCGCCTTTGCGCCGCTCCTCAAAGACAGCATCGAAGATGTGCCGCACCGTTGCCTGAAAGTCGGTCTCGAGGCGAAGCAGCGCTTCGAAGGAGCTCTGGAGCACCACTTCTACCGAATGTGACTTCCACTTGGCAATGGTGTTGTTGTGCAGAACCTCGAGCACGTCGTACTGATGAGCCTCTTCTTCCAAAAGATCTTTCTTCAGCTTGTCCAGCGCTGCGTGCAAAGACCTGGTCGCTTGAGACGGAAGCCGCTTCGCCGGGCCGGGCACCGGCTGGGCGACGCCCTTGACAATGTGCCCCTTCGCGAGCGCCTCGAAACGCTGCATGGAGGCCAGCGAAGCAGCAGCGCTGTGGCGCAGTGTGTAGGTGACGGCCTCGCGATAGGCCGCGTCATCAGCGTCGCGGCGTTCGCGGATGTCCTTCATGGCAGCGGTGAGCTGCCTCAGTTGCTCGTTGAACTCGGTCTGATACCTGTCCAGTGGCTCCTTTGCAACCGAGAACACCGCCTCGCTTCGGAGAATGGCCTCCATGTGGCGACCTTCAGGGTCGAGATGGAGTAGCTCGTCAAAGAGCATCACTTCATTCGGACAGTTGTACTGCTGATAAGATGATGCGATGATCTCTTGATCTGCCTGCAACTTCGCCGCTGCGGCACGGGCTTCATCTTCCTCGTCCACCGTAAGCAAATTCTCGCGAAATGCCTCGCGCGCCTTCGCAGCCTCATCGTGCCTCACGAGATGCCCATCAAAGAACTTCAGCCCACGCACAAACGCAAGTACTCGAGATCGGTAGTTCGGCAAACCAGCTAACGGGCACTCCTTCAGCGTCAACACCTGTAGGCGTGGCAAGTGGTGCAGATAATGCACTGTCTCATCTATGTTCTCCAGCGGGTTGCGACCGAGACTAAGTGTGTTCAGCTCTGGTAGGCACGTCAGCCCATCTACGGCCGTGATTTTATTAGCGTAGAGAGACAAGCAGTTGAGATGCTGTAGCGCTTGCAACCCATCGATCACTTCGATGGCGTTGTAGCTCAAATCCAGCCACTCAAGGTGCACGAGGCTTTCGAGGTGCTCGATACACCGGATTCGGTTGTTGTCCAGGTGCAGCTTTGTCAAGGAGCGCAGGCAGCTCAGGTTTTCGAGACGCTTAATGCCACGAAAGGAAAGAAGAAGCGTCTGAACGTCCTCTAACGCGATACCAGCCGCCTCCTTCTGCACCTTCTCCTCGCAAAGCGCCTTTTCCTGATTACCAACGACGCGAACACGATCATCCTCAGTCGTTAACGACGGCTTGAATGATATGGCGCTACGAATGAGAGCCTCATTGATGACCACCTCCTTGTGCGACCCCGTCAGTGGATAAACCTCGAACCCTTTAGACATGCCTACACACGCCTATGCAACGAAAAAAAGCACACGCGCACACAGTCCAAGGCAGCGGCGGTGTCCAGAGACTCACAGCAGGTGACAAAAGGGGCAACAGCGGGCGCCACGACTGATGAGATGGCGAGCAGGCTGAGTCCACTGCGAAGAATACCGACAAGTGCACAATGTGCGTGTGTATGTGCGTCGACCGGTTCGGATGCAGATGTGTGCCGAGAGAGAGAGAGAAGAGAGACACACACTTTCACGCGGACGCACCTTAGCGCGAAGGCGTGGTAAAGAGAGAGGTAAGCGATTGAAGGGAGGAGATGGAAAAGCCGAGGGGCCGATAGCGGCGCGAGAGGAGGAAGCTATCACGGCAGTGGAAAGGCCGGCGTTACAAAATCGCGAGACTGTCGTCTTACCCTCCGAACTGCTCGACCCCACTCCCCTGCTGTTGGGCAGTCGCACCGGCACCAACTAGTCGAAAGAAGCTTACACTGCTCTAGAAAAGCCGTGGCGCCGCCGATGGGGAAAGGGGGTGTAGATGACAATGGCGACACACTACCACTGCGTCATTTTGATTTTGCACCGTTTTCTTTGTTTGTTAGTGTGCATGCACGTGGGTACTTTAGAAGCAAACCGCTCGCAGGAACTTCAAAGAGGTCAAGCGAGAAGAACAGCCCGTTCGTGTATCCACGCGAGAAATGAAGCGCTGAAAAAAACACGGGCAGAAATCACGACGACACCTCGAAGCGTAACAACAAAAAAGCCAAAGCACCAAGACATTAGCCAGGAAACAACGGCAGAAAAAGAGATGGCGAGAAGGACGCAGAGGAGGAGAGGAGCGGGCAGCACACCTCTGCCTTGCTCGTTCTAGTATATGAAGACTGAAGCCTAGCGGAGGTAAGCCATCCACATTTTTCGAAGACCCCTCTCGTCTTCCACAAAAGAAAAGTGTAGTGGGGACTTTAAACACAGTCGCCTGAAAGTGAGTCGCGTAACTTCGGTGTTGGGGGAGGGGAGGGGGGCCTTTGATATAGGAGGGACAGTCAGAGGAGAGAGAGAGAGTTGAGTGGCACGAATGGAAAGATAGAGTATGGCAAAGTGAGGAAAAACAAAGAAAGAGCGCACAAGAGAGCACCAGGCCACTTTTTGGTCGTCTTTGCGAACAGGGAGACAAGAGGGAGTCACGGCGGCCAAAAAGAAGAAAATCGAGGGGAGCGCCAAACAGCGAAAAGGTACAAGGGGAAGCGAAAACAAGAGTACTGCGAAAGTGTGCGTGCGTTCTGAAGACGAGGGAAAGGAAGCCGAGAAATAATAATAAGTAGCGGCATCGAAGGAGAAAAAAAAAGAGAAGCACACGCACACAACTCTGTCGCATGAGTACAGCAGCACAAGCAAAGTGAGCGGGGAGAAAAGCGGATGCACGACTAAAAAAAAACGAAGAGAAAAGGGCACACAAACGACCGCCCGCTAAAAGGAGGTGATAAACACACAAGGAATGGAAAAGGGAGGAGAGGAGACCACATCGACTTTACAGTTCGAAAGCAAAATAAAACGAGTAGCAAAAACTACGCATAAAAGAAAATAAAAAGCAGCTGTGACAAACAAACTCAGACGGAGAAAAGCCAGCAAAAAAATATCCACACCATGGGTGTATATTGTGTACCTGGGAGGACTAGCATGGACTTTGCCGTATGAGGTAGAGGATGAAGAACGACATAAAAGAATGGGGCCGAGCAGAAAAAGAAATGGAAGAAAAGTGGTGGAGCGGGGAGACACCACGCGCAAACAAAACAGAAAATTAGGCACGCGTACACGGAAGAATCGATGCTGTCACACTTCCGCCAACCCATACAAACCACACATACCTGGCCTGTGCACGTGCGTGCTCTAAACCAAGAGCTGCACAAGTAGGTGGTCCTCGAAGCGGGAAAGGAGCCTCCGTGTAGCAGCTCAGAGCAAAGTGAAAAAAGAACGATTTACAAATATGCGAAAATAAAGATTTGGCAACAAAAAAAACGGCCAATAAAAAAAAGGCAAAGGAAAAAGAGCAGCAGACACAGCGAGTGGAAAGCAGCGGCTTCACCGGCAACACAGTCCAGGGTACTCTGAGAGACTGTGACACGAAAGAGTGCGCCGAAAACACACAAGGATGCCACGTCGCCTCCTTTCCCCAGCTCTGCATGGCAGTGCTAAAAAAAAACGCAAACAAAAAAATCAGAGAGAAATCGCCACCAGCCTACCCGCGTTTATGCTAAATGATGTTATGGAAGCATCTAATGCGACGAAGTGCGATTCCGTTACACTGCCATGCGCCGGCGATTTCATCGTCGCTCATACCGATGGGTTCCATTCAGGTTTCTCTTGATTGTATTCCTTTGCTCTTCAGAGCTACCGCTTACCTGATTATTTTCGGTACCGTCGCGTCAGCCGGAATGTGTAACTCATGTAGGGCAATGAGTCGACCTCGTGTGTTCCGTTATTCACCTCGGGAATCGCATTTGCTGTAAGGCTTCAAAAACCGACAACAAAAAGATAACAGCAGTTTATTTTATTCCCTTCGCATCGCTCTACCACGACCACCTCAACAAACATATACGCGCACACTCACACTTCACCTGCCTGTGTTAGAATACGGCTATTCAAAAGAAACCGGGACAACCAACGCCGTGTGGCGTCGTCCAGCCCACTGCTATCCCGGTGCATGCAGAGCGGGCCGGGTCCGCCATCACGCTCCACACCACCGCAACGCAGCAACGGCAGAGCAGCGGCGGGTGCGTGCGCGCATATGTGCTGGGCCGCCAGCGCGACTCGTCGTGAGCGGGTCCAAGCGCGACCATGGCCGCGCGTCTCCTCGGCACCGCGCCAGCCAAGCGCTGTCCGCCGACACCAAGAGGCCGCAGCGGCGCCCGGAGGCCGGGCTGCAGGCCCTTGGCCTCCCCACACAGAGCGTAGGTTTTACACCTTGATACCATGGTGAAGTAAATGGCGTCATTAGAGAAGAAAGCAGGACACAATAGAAAAAATAAAAGGAGAGAGATCGAGAAGGAGTAGATTACACGTAAACCAACAGAGAGGGAACTGCGAATACGAGAGAAGAGTCCCTGGGAGCGAGAGAGAAAAGAGCAAGGGAAAAAAAATGTGTTACGAGCTAAGAGAAGCCTTTGCGGTGTAATACGCAATGAGGCGGAAAAACACGGCGCAAAATGAAAATGTATTACAAAGGGAAAACACAAGAGAACGGCAGAGACGAATTTCTCTAACGAGGGGAACACAGAGGGGCGAAGACCAACAAAGTGCACCTGCCGCGGTACAAGAAACGGACGAAAACAAAAAGATTAGCAGGAAAGGGTCGTTTTTACTCCATTATCACGAATTCTCTGGTTCGTTGTTTTATTCCTCTTCGTCTTTCGGGCTGCTTCGACACTCTATATGTCGCAGTACTGCACAGACCAGAAACGAGCGAGAGGGTATCAGGTGCTCAGAAAAGAGCAAGCCTGTACGCCTTTTCATGTCCCTCCTTCGCTCTAAAGCCCATGATGACGGAGAAAACCTTAGCGTGTCATCTCAGGGTCCAGTTCCCCATGCAGTGGGAGAAGGTCAAGCAGCCCCCGCCTAACCCTGCCAATGTCGAGCCTCTTCCGGTGGCGACAAGGGTCAGGTATTTACGGCGTGGAGAATTGAGAGGGACCTGTCGCTGCTGATGTCGGTGTTCAGGTCCTGGATTGCGCTGCGTCGGAGCGGCCCGCGACATCGAACACGTTGGAGCGACTAATATGATTAGGCAGAGTGTCAGCGTGACTCGAACGCGTCTCACCCGAGGCCCTCACTGCCCATGGTTGTGGGGAGCTCGAGCGCCGCCCCGAGGGGGATTGCAGCAGGTGGCGACTGGCATGATGTGAGCGGCTGTGAGGCGGCCCTGCGGGGCGGGTGGTGGGCAGAGTTTGGTGCAGGAGCTGTGCTCAGATGGCTGGAGTCGGTGCACTGCGGTAATGCGTGTGTCCACGGCTGCCATCGCGCCACGCGGAAGGGGCCTGTGACAGTCTGGGTGCAGAGCGTAGCTGAACTCATGCCGTATGCACAAATGGACAGATTGAAAAAAAAATTATATATATATATGTTCACTTCAGTGCCGTCTAGAGTAACAGAGGTGGAGCCGCGTGGGTGTGGCCTGCTCACGGTGTCCTTTTTGACGTCACTCTTCTCTCTTCGTTGTTTAGCGTGGAAGTGTCTTTCAGACCTCTCCGGAGGGAAGTGAAAAAGCAGAGTTTAGCGGGCCCCAAAACAGTTCACACTCGCTAGTCCACGAGTGTGCGAACGCGTCACCCTTGCAGTGTAGGCAGCCGAGATCTCCTGGGATCGAGGTGGTGAAGGCGCCAGCAGACATGCCGCATCGGTTGCACATCTCCGTCTTGCCGCTAATATTCGTTATCATGCGCCGTTCCGTCACGCGCATCATGTCCACCATGACGACATGGTAATCTGCTAGGGATACCTCGCCCTCGAAGCGGATAAGGTCGGAGAGAAACCGGATCTCCATGATGCGCAAGTCCTTGGAGGTAACGCCACCAACCTCAGCGTAGAAGCTCATGTGGTAGTACACGTCGTCTCTACACTTGAGGGCCACCAGGACGGCTGTTAACAGCAGACGATGGATAGACTGCAAATGCATCGGGAATCCGCTCAGCACCAGCCGCCGCAGGTACGCGACGGCAAACACAAATGCTTCGGGTGAGCAGTGCATGTACGTCACTAGGCGGTCTGTGTACTTCTTCACCGAAATCGCCGGCGCGTGAGTCGCGCAGAAGAAGTCGTGGGAAGGGTACTTGGCGTTCGGTGGGGGGACCACATGCCCGTCAAGGGAGGTCTCAGCACACCTAGATGCCTGCATATCCATAAGATGCTGAACATAATCGGAGACAACCTCGACCAAGCGGGCCTGTGCCGGCGTCCTGGATACGCAAGCTCGCAAAGGCATGGCTATGCTGGACACAATGGGTTCCCTGCCAACAAATGAGGATCTTAAGTACTGCGTGATGGAATATGAGTGTATTCGTGCGCTACTGCGGTCCTCACCGAGACCGAAAAAAAAAACAGTACACGGGCCGCGATGCACTCTTCCTTTTGAATGCGCGTAGGCGTTGCGTTGGTGATATCGTTGCTTTTTTTTTTACCGCGTTTAAGTCTACAAAAGGGGGAAGCAAAGGGGCGCGCACAGGCCCACACAAAGTGGGATGGGAAAGAGAAACGACGGAGGACCCCCACGTGAGAAGCGCGTCATCCAGGCACAACAACGAAAAGGAGCACAACGATGGAAAGCGGGGAGAGGGGGGGGGGCAAGAGAAAGCAGTGAATTCATGAAGCGATGCATTACAAGGTCTACAGGAAAGCAATGTACCCCGCCTGCGCATGTGGCGGCCAGAGAGATTCAGAGAAGCAGACCCGACTGGCGGCTGGAAACTGATGCCTTGGGAGTGGGCGGTCGTTCAATCGCCGGTAGCTGTCGCATGAGAGTTTAGTGAAACGAGCGCTTGATCGGCATCTCTCAGCGCGCGGGGAAAACGACACGACAAAAAGAAAGCGTAGTGCTTTCGACTTCTGTTGTGGAGACGCTACTCGGCCTCTTTGCACCTCTCTCGCGACAGCGGGACCAGGCACCACTGCATCGAACCCTTCCTGTGCGTGTCTTTTGCATTGGGGTGCGTCTTTATTTTTTTTTTGTGTATGCGTGGTACCACGAACAACAACACGGTCAAGAAAACAAACAAACGATGAAACGACAGCGAAGAGTGTTTTTCTTAGCGAAAGCGGGGAACTACGGAAACACACGCTCTGAGTGCGCGTCCGCATTGGTGGGTAGGTGTGCAGGTGAGCGACTGCAAGTTCGCGTTTCTAGATGCACCTCACACAGCAACAAACGACGCATGCAATGTCACGCTTTTTTTTTGTGTGTGTCGCGCCGTTCTGTGCCTCTCTAGTCGCTTCTGTCTCTTCTTCTTTTTCCCCAGTTCCGTTCGTGTCGACGAGGAAGGACGCGAAAAAGGAGGGACGGAGAGAAGGGCACACAGGGGATGAGTTTGCTCGTGTGCGCACGAGCGATTGTTTGTTGTGTCTGTGTATGTGATGCACATCAGCAAGCCTGCACACACACACACACACACACGAGCCCATAAACACGCGCACGCACGACGTACCATTGCACATTTGTTCGTTTAAGAGGAAAGAAGGGGGCGTAAAGTCCTTTGTGTTGCACTCATGTGCGTCTCCAATGTTTTCGTCCTTGGAAGGGAGAGGAAGAGGTGCAGGCGGGGTTGAGTATCGTACAGCAAAACAAAAGAAAAAAAGAGGGGAGCTTGTAAACAAGAACGGTGAGATAAAAAGTGGATGTCACTGTCTTCCATGGCACACCAACACAAAAAAGTCGTCGTCGCTTACCTGCTTGCTGCTCACCATCTTCCAGTGCCGCGAGAGCGGCGTGTGCGCACCAGGGATCGGTGGGACAGAGCTAAAGCCCGTCAGCCGCAGCGGCAGCGGTGATTTCGACGAGGCATTGCCAGGCCGGCATTCGTGGTGGTGAAGCAGCGATGCGAAGGGAGAAGGCGAAGGGAGGACTAAAACAAACAGAACAGTTATGTGCAGACAAAGCGAAAATGAAGATTGGTCCGAGAGCACACACACACACACGAACAGAAGCGAACACAAAGAGGAGAAAAACTCAAGCTAGAAAACACAAACGACAAAAAGCACACAACAAGGAAGAGAGGGAGAGAGAGAGCACAGATTAACACGAGGAGAGCGACAGGTGTCGCATCGGACCCGTTCTGACTCCATGGGCAGTGTACGTGTGATCGCACCGCTCGCCGCTGACGACCCTCGCCGGGGTTCGCTAAGAACTATGCGGGTGCGTTGATAGGCGTCCGTGTCTCACGGACGCCGCCGCCGCTCTCACATCGTGTTTCCTGGAACAAATGGCATCGCTTTAACGTTTGTGCCGGGTCTCATCATGGCGGCGGCGGGGATCGCATAACCCTGCGGAATGTGCTGCGGTTGCGTCATCATCATCGGAGTCGCACCGTAGGGGAAGAAGTTCGGCGCGTTGTACACCATCCCGGTCGGAAACTGCGGTTGCTGCGCCATGTACTGAATGGGCACCGTGTACATTGGAAAAGGCGTGTTCAATTGCGGTGGTGTAGGCGGCTGGACGATCCCGCCCATCATCGGGATCGTCGAAGAGGTCATCGTAGTCGGCATTGGGCTCGCCGTCACCGTGGCGACGGGAGGAGAGGCCACTTTCTGAGGCTGTGAAGCCGGCGCCGGCGGGGATGCGAACGCGCTGGTGCTGTTGGAGGCAGCGCTAGCGTACAGCTCCGACAGAGAGGCGCGAAGCTGGGGCTTAGGGGATGGCTTCAAGGTCGTCGGCAACGCGAACGCGTCCAGAGAACCTCCCCAGAGCGGGTCGTGGAAGAGGGCCATGCTGGATGACTCATCAACGGCCTCGGTCTTCTTCACAACCCCTTGACCAGGAATGTTTGTACCTGTGATGAACTCGAACTGACCAGACGGACCCGATGACGACTCCTTCGGGTCAGGAAACGAGGGGTCGCTCACCTCCCGCATCCCAATGGCAGGAGACGCCGCCGCGGCCGGCGAGGCGACGCAAGCTGTCGGATGCAGCGCTGAAGGCGCTGCCGCACTGGGCACAGCGGGAGGCGTGGCGTTGGCCGACGACTGCGGCAGCGGCTTGGCAGCTGCTGACAGATGCGACGAAGGCTCTTGCGCCGGTCGGCACAGTTGCAGTTTTGCCAAAAGGACATTGAGGCTCTCCTGCTTCCCGGTCACCGGTCGCGCCAGTGGCGCCCGCAGCGGCGGCGGCGGGGAGGCGGCGGTCGCCTGCTTCGTTTCAGCCACCGTCGCTACCGCCAGCGGGTCCTGAATCCCCAGCAGCTCAGTCGGGTCTCGGAGGTTGATTACGGTGAGATCGCTGGTTCTGCTCTTCCACACATGATGGCGCGTGATGCCCCGCAGGGAGGCCTCCTCGTACTTTTTCGACCCCTCCATCGTCTCTGTGCGCAGCCGCAACCAAGAGTTCACTACGGAACGGGACGGGCGCCACCACGCAAAGCAAAGGGCAACGATGACAATCGTCGCGAGTCGGAAGACACGGGAGAAGCGCAGTGGGGTGGAGGCAAGAAATGCAACACCGTCGCACGTAGCGGGGGTTTGATGAGAATGTTGCCGAGGGGCGGGGTGCTTTGAGCGAGAGGTAAAGTACAAGGAGAACGTAGCTTTCCTGTGCGCAGTGGTATGTGGGAGCGCAGGACAGAGGACAACACAGAAGCGCGTACGTACACGCATGCGGACGCGGCATGGATGGAAAAGAAACACAGAACAACGAAAAGTGAGGGAGATGGCGTTAGAGGAAGAGTGTAAGCAACGCTCAGCGAAAGCCCATCACGTGGGGAGGTGGAAGGCGTGCAAGGGAAAACCAAGCAGGTAGGCAGGGGGAGAAGGTAGAACGCCACCACGCACTCGTGTGCCGCTGCACATGGCAGCCATGAAGTTTTCACCACAAGTGCGATACACCCATCCCGGCAAATTGCAAAACAAAAAATTGAGCACACTTGCAAAGAGGAAGAGAGGCGGATCGTGAGTGTCTCTCCTCCGCGCGCTTCACGAGTGAGAGGGAGAGAGTGCGGACTCTACGATCGCGTGGAGAAGAAAATATTGAGAGAGCCTTCACACCGACCAACCGACATCTGGTAGAGGAAAAAGGCTGCACGCGTCAGAGAACTAAAGAAAGAGGAGTAACTCACACGGTGCCAATGAGCACGTCGCTAAGAGAACGCGGCGCCAACGAAACCTACGCGCCAACTACTACCCACCACACGCCTACCGCCCGAGCTGCGCGCACCACACA
This sequence comes from Leishmania major strain Friedlin, assembly GCF_000002725.2. NCBI lineage: Eukaryota > Euglenozoa > Kinetoplastea > Trypanosomatida > Trypanosomatidae > Leishmania > Leishmania major. The sequence goes on along the minus strand of NC_007271.2, from coordinate 1,360,338 downwards.
CATCCACGCACAAAAACTCTCCTTGGAGAGGAAAACACGCTGCAACTGCAATGGCGCATCACGCCACGTACTTGTTCAGGTCGCCAACGATGAGGATCCTGCGATCGGGGAACATGTGTTCCAGATGGGTGAGCGCCTCATCCCGCATGCTCCTCAGACATGACAGCAGCTCATCCTGCTGCGCTTTCAACTTTTCCAGGTCGTCTTCGGCGTCATGCATCTTCGCCTGGTGCGCCGTGGAGCGGTTTTTGGCCACTATAATCTGCTGCTCGAAACGGGTGATTCGATCAACGAAGCTGCACCGCGCTCGGTAGCTCTCCTTCATGCGAGCGAGCTCACTTTCTTTGCCGCTTGAGAGAAAGCTGCGCAACGCCTCCGTCTCCGTGGCACACTCCAGCAGGTCCGCGGTGCCGCGCTCGCGACAGAAGCATGATGCTGCCTCCAGCTCGGACATTACATTGACGCGATGCTTTGCAGAGGCAAGATCGATTGAGAAGTGCAACCCATCAGCCTCTGGTAGACTGTCTTCCTCTACGGGGCGGGCTTCCATTTCCATAGCATCCCAGTTGATCTGCACGGCATCCTTCCCCAACCCTGCCAACATCCCCGCCGCGCTGTCGTCATCATCTCCCCAGTCAATTTGAGTTCCTGCCGCATTGGCCGCCTCACCACCGGCGTCGGTAGCCTCAGACAAGGCATCCGCGGGCTGGTACTCTGCCTCACTGAAAGCACGCTCGAGCCAAGGAAAGTGGAGAGCAAATGGGTCCGTGCCATACCACCCAGCCGCAGTTCTCGCCAAAACAGCGTTGTAGTACTCCTTCAGCGCCCCCACACGGGCGACGGCGTACTCTTGCAAGGCGGCGTTCACTTGCGCGCACGCTTCCCGCACGCGCTGATCGACCGCGGAGGCGAGCTCGACCTCCCCGACAGCGGCAGCGAGCTCGATTCCGTACTCCCTCAGCATGGCGCACCGCCTCTCTCCCAGCTTGAGCTGGGTGCGCTGCGCCTCCTCGCAGACCCGATGACATTCCTCGATAGCGTTCTCGTTCTTCTTAATCTGCTTCTCAAGTGCTGGGATGTCATGCTGCGCCATCTGCACGAGTCTAGGGGCTACGGACAACAATGCATTGTACTCATTCCTGTGCTTTCGAGAAAAAACGGACTTGCGATCCTCCAGCCACTCCTCCATCTGCTTGTAGTGAATAGAAATCGGCTGCGACGCCATGAACGTAGCTTACGGAATCCTTCACAGTAATGAAATACCCCGTCTTCTCTCGACCACGGTACAAGACAAGTCGGACGAACAGGAGTGCTCGCAGGATGCGGCACACCCACTTGACAGCAGAGTCTGCTCGTCAAGTGCGACTCCACCCTGCACACGTGAGCACCTATCCTCATTGAACGACAATTCACACCCCGAAAGTTGCAAATAGAGAAGGAGGCAATGAAAAAAGAAGCTTCCGTCCACACAACGAGTCCCATGTCCACGTACGTCACACAAGCCCGAAGTACAACCCGCTGACTAGCAAGCATATAGGACACCCGTAATGCTGAGGGCGGCTACAAGCATGACTCTCCTGAACGCACCCGGGCAGAGCCCCCAACGCCCCGAAGAAAAGGCGGGAAACAACATCACGACAACGTGAAAGCCACCGAGGAAGAAAAGTGAGGCAGGCAGCAAAATGGGGGGTGAAAGAGCGGACGCCTCGCAGAGGCGCCCCCAACCGCTATCGCGATTCTCTAACACTTATCACAAGGACTCTGTTTTTCTCTTTCGATCTTCGATCCACAACGCAGCAGCTCGCCAAAGCACGCACATGCACAGCCGCAGCCCACACACCGCTGCCGCACTGCGGCCACGTCCTGGTCGCCTAGGAACAACCGTCGTGCCGTCGAATCGGGACATGCGTCTAGCGGGCGCCCCTCCTCTCCCGCCTCGTCCCCTCTTCGGATACGTGCCGCGCGGTCGGCGCCTCATCCGCCCGCACGGCGGGATGGAGGAGAGATGCCGCATGCTTCGCGCGCATGCGCTGTGGGCGTAATCGGCATGTACCGCGGGGGAGCCGCTCTCGCTCATCGCTCGTGCTCCCTCTCTCTCTTGCTGCACTGAAAGGCTGAACACCGTGCAAACCAAGTGCCTTCCAGGCCTGCAGGGGTGAAGTGCGTCCCCTGCAGCGTACACACTGGCAGCGAGGACTTGTCGAGGTGCCGGGACAACCAACGCCGTGTGGCGTCGTCCAGCCCACTGCTATCCCGGTGCATGCAGAGCGGGCCGGGTCCGCCATCACGCTCCACACCACCGCAACGCAGCAACGGCAGAGCAGCGGCGGGTGCGTGCGCGCATATGTGCTGGGCCGCCAGCGCGACTCGTCGTGAGCGGGTCCAAGCGCGACCATGGCCGCGCGTCTCCTCGGCACCGCGCCAGCCAAGCGCTGTCCGCCGACACCAAGAGGCCGCAGCGGCGCCCGGAGGCCGGGCTGCAGGCCCTTGGCCTCCCCACACAGAGCGTAGGTTTTACACCTTGATACCACGGTCGGGTGGCGAGTCTAATGAGGATATGTGGACAGGAAGAAGGACAGTAAAATGATGCCCAACGCAGACGTATGTAAACATACGAACAGAAGGGGTGTCGCCAAGTGCGAGAGAGTGAGTCAGGTGGATCGGCGTGGAGGAGAAAGTCCTGCTAAGCATGGTGATAGCATACGTGTGCGAGGGCATCTCCCAGGTACATCTTTCACAATGATCCAGGAAAGCCGTGTCACTGCAGCTTACGTGCGAGCGCTCTTGCCGTCAACAGCTGCCTCGGGCAGTCCTTTTTGCTGTGCCTCTGTGAAGAGGCGTCCTAAGCTTTAGTCTAGTGCACTTGAGCATGTGCAGTGGAAAAGGCGGACTCACCGCACACGGCTGTGATACAGAAACGTCTCGCTTCTCCTTTCGCTCTCTTCCAGCATTGTCAGTGTCGCCGGACGTTTGGTCGCGTGACTCACGGAGTTTCCCCTACTTGTGATCCTCACGTTGACTTCTCTGTTACATCACCGATCTTCAAGCTTGCTTGTGTTTGTGTGTACGTTTCTTCTTACTATGCTACAGTTAAGAACTCCATAATGACTAAAGATGTGTCTGCGTGTCTGGGTGAGCGTGCGCGGGAGAGTGGACAGTCGCAGCAGCCGCGTCACCAATGAGCGCTGCCTCTCGGAACCTCGCAAGCGATGTGGTGCAAAAGAGACGTAATGCGCCGAAATGTGTGCCGCGTGCCGGCCCGAAGGCACCGCTCGGATGAGGAGGAGAAAAGGGATGCGGGCATGGAGAAAACCATTCGTTAGTAGGTGCCAGCGGTGGAGAGAACGAAGACACGAGCTTGTACCGTGTGAGTGATCCGGCGACGAATGCAGGCGCAGTGCACAATGCCGTAGAATCTTCACAGCTTACGCGTGCTTGAGGCTCTGGATGACCGACTCGAGCACGCCGATCCGAATCTCAATTACCGCCCTCGCCTTGTCATCGTGGGCGCTATTCAAAGCCGATTGCTGCTGCGCGAGCGCTTTCTCTGCGGCATCGACGTCGAGCTCCGTGAGCGGGATGCACTCCACGCAGTTGATATCGCAAGAACCTTCGTTGTTGATGTGGGCAAAGCCACCACTCGTAAAGAACTTCTTCACCGTGCCATCTGGCATCTCTACCGTCAGCGGCGCGGGGGTGAGCTGCGTTATTTCGTACGCGTGGCCGGGGTACACACCGCACTCGCCGTTGACGCCCACGATTGTGACACACTTCACCGGCGTCTCCTTGAAGAGGAACTCGTCTTGACGGGTGACGGTGAGGCGCAGCGTTTCCATGTTCTCGTAGGCGGAGTGGATATCCTTATCCGCAACCTTGTGTTCCATGAACTCAAATGCCTCCGGCAGCTCTTGGTAATCAGCAAGCAGGGGCAGCGTACGCGCCACCAGGCGACGGCCACAGAAGCGGAACATTTTCTACTGCCGCACGGAAAATGAGGGAAGTGGTGCACGACGAGCAGGGTGGAAGGGAAGAGATCGGTGCAGCTGCCAAGAGGTGCGACGCGAGCGGAGGGGAGAAGGGAAAGAGCGGAACACGTACTCACCACTTTGTTCTCTTCTCCGGCGAGCGATGTGGTGCGTCCACGTTGTTGCGCGCGAGCGTGGGAAGCGGTCGAATGGAAGTGTACAATGCGGAGACGTACGCGAAAGGAGGGCGGAGAGGGGCGGAGAGAGGCGGAATGGGACGAAGGGGACAAAGTCGAGGGAGTCTTCTAAGTGGGAAGAGATGCTCGCGCAGACACGGCGTCCCGCGCCCGCCAGTCTCCTTCCAAGGGTAGGGGAAACTCCTTGTAGTCGCCTTCACTGTGTCACCCCACTGCTTGCATGGAGGAGACGCGGTAACCGCGTTTCGTAGGGGCAGGGGGAGAGGGGCGAGGCAGTCAATAGTTCAGGCAGTGAACCGGGAAAAGATGAGCACGGCAACTCTGTTACAGAGAACAGAAAAGACCCTGCTTTCCCCACCCCTGCGCCATGCCACCACCACCTCACATGAATACAACACGCCTCTCCCCCTTCCCCTCCCCCCCCCACACACACAACCAGCACGCAATGATGGCCTCGAGTGCTGTCAATAGGGTCATGAGGTGCCCAGTGCAACAGCCAGCGTGCTTCATGGGAATGGGGCAGAAAGGGAAAGAGCCAAAGCGCCTGCGCCTTCGCCTAACGGGCTTCTGTTATTTGTGGTCGGTGTTTTTTTTCTTCGCGACAATAAAAGGATAACAAATCACAAACACAGGGAAACCAGCATATCGTCACCAGCGTTAGCTCGCTCTGCTGAGCAGTCCGCAAAACGCGCGGTCGCAAGGACCTTACAGGCGGCGACCACGGCGGGAACCCTTGCGGCGGGTGGAGTCGGTCGGGATCGGGGTGACATCCTCGATGCGGCCAATCTTCATCCCGGCGCGGGCGAGCGCGCGGAGGGCGGCCTGGGCGCCCAGGGCCAGGGGACTTGGTGCGCACACCACCGACGGCGCGCATCTTGACGTGCAGGGCGTTGATTCCGCACTCCTTGCAGCGCGCCACGACGTCCTGGGCGGCCATCATCGCAGCGTAGGGGGAAGACTCATCGCGATCGGCCTTCACCTTCATGCCACCGGTAACCTTCACGTACGTTTCGCGGCCGGACATGTCCGTCACGTGCACAAACGTGTCATTGAAGGAGGCGAAGATGTGCACGACGCCGTAAACGAGGTCGCCCTTCTTCACGTTCGGGCCGTACGCCTTAACCTCCTGCTTCTTGGACATTCTGGTAGCCTGCACAACATTCAGCATAGCAGTACGGAAGGGGGAACGCGAGGAAACGGGCGAGCACAAGCGCGTTGCGTAGTCGAAACAAAAGAAAATAACAGACGGAGCGCAAGTGTTGCGATTTGAGTGGCACAAGCGGGCACACAAACGTCAGAAAAGGGATTGTGTGTGTGTGTGTGTGTGTGTGTGTGTGTGTGTGTGTGAGGGGCACAGGAAGAAAAAGGGAAAAAAACGACGAGAGGAATGAGGTCCCAAGTGCACCAATACACGAACACAAAAAGGAAAGCGGCAATCAAGAAAGGCGAAGCGAGGGCAGAGTTGCAGAGAAAGAGCGGATGCATCACAGCGCGGGAAAGAGAGGAGGGAGCAGGTATCACTTTCCCAAGATGCTCAAGAGAAGTAGACAGCCCTTTCTCGCGCGTAGTTGCAGCAAAGGAGTGCTTTGATCGCGCAATCGTCTTTCATGCGTTGACCTCCAGCCCAGGGACTCTCCACATGTTGCCCTGAGCAGCCGCATACTGCGGACGCGGAGTAATGCTCACCGTGTCACTCGGCTATTGAACGAAGCAGGACCCCCATCGAAGCCGGCGAGCAACCGCAGCGGAGAACAGGGAGGTAAACACGAACAGTAGCGGAGATGCGCCGATGCCGTCTCCTTTCCCCTTTCGCAAGCGTGTGCATATTTGACTATGGGCCTCTCAGCGTCGCACGTGCAGCTGCGTTCATCCTGTTGGCTGTTTTGTGTCCTTTAAAATAGCTTTACCTTCTACTCCTCGCCATCGCTACTCCCCTCTTCCTCTTCATCTGTGGCTTCCTCGTCGTCCTCGTCGACGCCATCGTCGCACGGAGCCGCCTTGCACACCACCACCACCCTCTCCGGTTCGTCGGAGCCCTGCGTCGTCCCCTCTTCGTCATCATCGTCGGTGCCCATGTTCTCATTGTCCGCCTCGTGTCCATCGCTGCCGTGGTCGTTCGAGAGCCGGTCCGTCTCCTCCGAGAGCAGACGAATCACCTCCGCGGCAGCCTCATGGGCTGCTGCGTCATCTAAGAAGTTCCCGGCGAGGACCGACTGAATGTCGGCAATCGTCAACCCTCGCTCCTCTAGGTAAGTGCGGTTGAGAATGGGATGCTCCTCCCAGTACCGAAACGTCTCGGAGCGGTCAGCATTGCTGTCCGGCTGGCGGGAGCGCTTCGCCTTCAGCTCGCTGGAAGGTGCGGAAGAGTAGGACTGTGAAGAGTCATCGCTGTCGGTCTCCTCCTCCTCCTCGTCCGAAGCAGAACCTTCCTCGTCGCCGCTGTCCTCATCAACGAAGCACAGCGGCGCGTAGTCGTCGTCTTGGATATCGAAGAACGCGTCGTGGTCACGCAGCATTGCGGCAGGGGTAGCGCGGGTGTCGGGCGCGTACTCTAGCATAGGGAGCAGGAAGTCGGCGATCTCCTTAGCCTTTTTCTTGGTAAACTTGTGCCGCTGATGGAGCACGTCCTCCAGGGCCCAGTACTGTAAATCTTTGATGTTGCGCAAGTCCCCTTTCGAGTTGTAGTAGTAGCTGCGGTACTTGCCGTCGCCCAGTCGCATGCTCTCCGGCAAGTCGCCCAGGAGCTCGCTCATTAGAGCCAGATGATCCTCATCACGCGAGTAGTCGTCGCCCTTTTTGGGATCGAAGAGGAACTGGCCGGTGATGAGCTCAAAAATCATGCAGGCGCAAGACCAAATGTCGATTGGCGTCGAATATGGTTCGCCTAGGATAACCTCGGGGCAGCGATACTGCCGTGTCTGCACCTCGTCCGTGAACTGTTTGTACGTCCAGCAGCTATTACCGAAGTCGGCCAGGATGACATGGTGAAAGCGCTCGACCTCCCACTCCGGGTCGGTCTTGCTTCCTTCCGAATCTGCGTCTCCGTTCTCGTTACTGCCGTGTTCGTCGCCTCTAGATTTGTGGTCGCCATCGTCCTCGCCCAGGAACGTCTTTCGCTCCTCCTTCGCCAGCTTCTTGTAGTAGCGTCTTCGCTGTGATTTGGTCATGGTCTTGGGGTCGCGCTCCGTCAGCTTTGGGCGCTGATGCAACGGGGGCGGGCGAAATTGCTTCATCAGCGATATTATAGAATGCTTCGGGGTCGATAAGAGTACATTCTCTGGCTTGAGGTCTGTGTGGATGATGTCGATAGAGTTGATGTGGTCGAGGCCTATAAGCACCTGCCGCGCAATGCACTTGACAATCGGTAGCGGGATGCCGCGGTACTCGTAGCGCTCCATCAGGGAGAGCAAGTTCTCGCCGTAAACGTCAAAGAGCATGCACACGTGTGTACCATTCGGCCCAGTGTGCTTGAAGTAGTCATTCAAACGGGCACAGCAACGATTCTTGTGCGGGTCTGCCTCCATAATCTCCGAGAGCAGCTTGATCTCGTCGTAGGCGGCCTCGCTGTAGCTGGCCGCCGATTTCTGAATCTTCATGGCCTGGTAACGCTCCTTCTGATAGTCCCACACTAACCACACCGTAGAGAAATAGCCCCAGCCCAGCTTCTTGACGACGCGGTAGCGGTCATTATAGACTTCACCAATGACAACGTGGTGGTAGCCTCCCTTGCGGTACTCCCGAGAGGGCTCGTTGGCCGTGTCACTGTAGTCTTCTTCGGTGCCGCCACCGTCGCCGTCGCCGCCGTCGCTCCCCACGTCGCCCTCGCCGTCGCTGCGGTGCGTCGTGCTCTGCTGCTGTTTGAGTCGGTTAGCGATCGTGTGCGCCTGCTCCTTCGTCATGCCGGTTTTCACGAGGATGCCCTCCTTTTCTGCGATCTCCTGGCACTTCTTCTCTTTAAGAGACTGCAGCTTCTCCTCCGCCACCGGCTCCTCGCGCTCGATTTCCTCGACGAGGGCCGCCACGGTTTCACGAACATCGCGACTTACGCTGCTCGTGGGGTCTATGAACTTGGCCTTGCGCTTGTTCTTGTCATTCTTGCTTCCCTTCTTTGAAGCGCTTTTCACTGGTTTCCCGTGCTTCTTGGACTTCCCCATTTCCGAATGCTCACGGGTGCGTCCGTGTGCACCTGGGCGTTGTGGGTGCTACGATTGTTGTGAGAAGGCAGCCAAAATGTCCGGCCGAGAAGCGGAAATCGAGTAGAAAGAAAAAAATAAGTGAGTAGCCAGCTGTGCAACGGGCAAGCAAATTCGAAATGCGAGGCGGGGAGGAGGAGAAGCCGGCACAACCGGCAAGCGTTGTGGTGTTTGGTCAAGGAGCTGATGACACTCGTAAAGGGCAACAGATGATACGCCAAACAGTAGCGCAAACAAGGGAGAGAGACGGAAAAGGAAGGCGAGCTGGAGGAGAAGCCGGGGCGGCCGTGTTGCGGACAGCGACGGCAGAGGCAATAGGGCGTCGAAAGGGAATGAACGGCAACGTGAGATACAATTCTACACAAGAGAAAGATCCAAGGAAAGAGAAGCCAATAAAAGATAGCACACGAAGAATGGATAAACACTCAGGTAAAAGGCGAACAACAGATGTGTTGGGGAAGGCACGAGGGTCTAAGAATAAATCGACAAGAGCAGCGAAGAGAGAGAGAGAGAGAGCGAGAGCAAGACGGCTACGGTGTACACACCTTTCCGCAAAAAAAAAGATGGGCACTCCCCTTTAAGTGGGTAGCTGGACAGACGGTGGCGTAGCGGTGCAAACGACTCGGTAATGCACACATGCACGTAAACGAGCAGCGCGAACACTCTCGGTACTCTCGGCACTTGGTTGTGGTGTGCGTCTTTTGTGTGGGTGTGGGTGTGATCTGAGTGAAGAAAGAAAGGGAGGGAAGGAGGAGAGAGAGGGTTCAGTGGAGAAAAAAGGTAAACAGCTGAAGTGCGTAGCGCGGACGACGCGGTAGAGAGAAGAGCGCGTGTGATAAAAAGCAGCAACGGTGGAGAGGAGGGTTTGCTCGAAAAGGGAGGGTTGAAGAAGACGACGAACACACAAGAGAAGCAGAGCCATTGGGAAAGGTAGAGTGCCCTCATGCCAGCGTTGATGAGACCCCGCTGCTGAAAAGTGCACTGGCTGTCGCAGATGGCGCGCACGGTCCACTTCTCTGCACACGGGGCCGGCGGCCGCGGAGGCGTAACGCCACCAGGAACTCCAAAACGAGTCGGAAAACAAACGATCGCCCTTTTCTCTGTTCCGTTTTCGCCTTTGTTTCGCTGCTTTTCGTGTCTTTTTACTTTACTCACAACGAGAAGAAGGCGCACAGACACGCGCTCACAAACGTGCGCGCGTGTGTGTGCACCTGCTCTCTTCATCACCGCCACACCACTCCTCACGGCTATTAGAAGAGGACGTCATGGCGAGCGGCGTAAAAAATAGACAGTGGTCGATGCACGCACACACACACACGCATACTTGCAGAGCCGGGAAGTCTTCTCAAGCCTTCCGCGCAGGGGTCGGTACAGCAACACAAGTACATGCACGGGCAAGCAATACAACGCCATCGCGTGGACTCAGCGGTGCATATATGCGTGAGTCTCTCCAGGAGTTCGGGAGAAAGGGTCACGTAACACTGCAGCACCACACTCACACGCCCGCACACACAAGCACAAACACAGACGTCGCAGAGGAAAATAGACAAAAAAGAAGATTGGCAAGGCGAGCGGAAAAAAATGCGACCAGTAAGAGGAGATAGAAAGCAGCGTTATCTATTCAAGTGCACGACGATAGAGCCGGCTGTGCGTGGAATAGCAGTTGTGTTCGTGTTCGTGCCAGGGGTGGTAGGTGAGGCGGTCGTGAGGATGTGAAAGGTGGAAGGGTGCGCGTGAAAGAGCTGGTCAGAGAGACGCGCCAAGAGAGTTGCCCGCAAACACGGCAAACGGTAGACGGAACAAAAGAAAGCCGAAAGACAAACTGAGACAGGGGGGAGGAGGAGGGGGCGGAGCAGCAATGCTATGAAGCGAGAGCTCATCACTACTGGTCCATGCGCTAACTGTACAGATCGGCACCACCGTATTCACAAAAAAAGACTGCCTTTCCTGCAGGAAGACGCAGCGGCCCCATCCCCGCATCTCCGCCTTCACACCCTATTCACCTCGGGACAGATGGTCCGCCCTCAGCGCCTCCATCAACGGTGCCCTCCCCCCCTCTCCCCCTCCATCAGCCTTTGCTGTGTGTCACATCAACAAGAACGCGGGAACATCAAAGCAATGATACCGACAAAAAGAAAATGTGAAGTCTACTCAAGAGCATCCATTCATGCGGGGAGGATATGAACAACGCTCGCTGGTGGTAGCGAGCACCGTCCCCGCTCGCTCTGCCAACGAGACCGATAAAACAGATCATGTGTCATTAGCGTCATCGGCACATTTCATGCGTCTCGTTTGGAGGTGAGACTGGGGGTTAGCAGCCGTTCGCCTGCCACCTCCCGCTTCGCTCCTTATCGCTTCTCCCCCGCCTTCACGCGTGCGTCACGGCTCTCTCGAGCACGGAGGCGAGCGCCGGCAGAAGAGGGCGACGCCGCGCTCACCGCTGCAGAGCACGCAGGAGCTCCTCAATACGCGCGCTTTCGTATTCCTTTCCAGAATCCCCGCCGTCATCTGTTGAGGATGTGGCGGTGGCCGTGTGAAACACGTCATCCTTCTTCACATCCGCCTCAGAGAAGCTTGCCAGCTGCGTCTCCCACTGATCGAGCAGCTCCTTGATCTCGGGAGAGCTGTCAGCCGCCTTACGCAGTTGCTGATTTCGGGCAAAGAGTTCTCTCGCGAACAACTCGCACTGCTGAGTCTTCTCCTCCAGCTGCTTCTTAGAAGCATCGTGCTGGGCCTGCTCTCGGCGCAGCATGCCCTCAAGCGTGGTGTTGGCTTCGACATGCACCGTCACGAGCTCGCGCTGATGTAGGACCTCCTTGTACAACATGTCCAGCAACTGCTCGAGAGTATAGTGGCCTGAAGATGGCGGCGGCGGTGGCTGCGAGGCACGCAGAGGAGGTGTACTGCCGGGAGAGATGTGCTGCGGGCGCAGCACCGGTGTGTGCCCGTCGGGCCGCAAAGGTGCGCGGAGCTCCTCGACGCCGTGGGCGAAAGTGCAGCCGCGGAAGGCGCATGTCCCTGTCTGCTCCCAGTTGCGGCAGATGGTGGTCTTGTACTTGGTAGGGTCGACGCCGACACGCTTCGGCACCCCGACATACTGCTCGTCCCCCAAGGAGAAAGATGGCGGCGCCTGCTGCCCGTGAGACTGCGGCAGCAAGGACGGTGAGACGTACGGGTGCATCGCGGGACTGGGGTGCGACGACGAGTAGCTGCCGCCCTTGACAGAGAAGGTCATGGCTCTGATGTCGATGCTTGTTCTGCGGATATGCGCCACAAACGGAAGAGTTCGCAGACGGGTATTTGGGTTCAATGGCGAAATCAACGAGAGCGGAGCAAAACAGCACAAGAGGCAGGAAGGGGCAGCTTATGACGGGTGTGCATGCGTGCTTGTGATTCCGTGCTGACCGTGCAAGCGAGAGAGAAACCCCGTGTTATCGCGCACGAATGGGAGAAAAACGTGCCAAAGCCAAAGATCCAAAACAGCGTATCACGTTTTCCTATTGTTCCCCACTTTGCGCCCTTTTGTGCTCTTCCGTGCGCGTCGCTCCTGGTTGTGCTTGACGGTTCAACGAGGATGATGAGCGTCGTACAACGGTGTTGGCATGTGCGTGCGTATGTGTGAGTGGGGTGAGGGCGGGTGTGGGTGCTTCGTACACGTCTCGTTTCTCTATGCAGAGATGGGCGAAGGCGCTGCTGGATGGTGATTCGGTGCGATGGCCGTGACGCGTTGACGCGGGTTCGTGAGAGAGAGAGAGAGAGAGAGCGAGGAAGGCGTGGAACCACAAAGGAGTACGAGAATGCGACACATGCGCATGCCGTCGTGTTGCGACTCACGGGAAGGGCAGAGGGCGCGATACAAGCAGCTTATGGGAAGGAAAGGGAAAGGAGCTCCCACACGTGACAAGGCACAGTAACAAGAACGCATTCACATGAGAACGCTGATCTCCGTGGGACTGCCAAGGACTCTCTCGTCACTACGCTTTCTCACTCTACACTGTGCTGGAGTGCGCCCTCATCAGCCTCCTTGCCCGCTAGCAGGCCCCTTCTTGGCCGTCCTTGTGCATCAGCACAGACTTGCTGGCGCACATAGACCAACCAACTTCACAGCGGGGGCAGGAGAACGAAAGGGCAGACGGGAATGGCAGCTCACGTTAGCCGCACTGCATTTTTTCTTCACTTTCGGCGTTCGCCTTGTTATGAAGCCATGCTCATCAATGGTGCGTTCTCTGCCGTGCGCACTCAGCTCTACATGGGTAACCTCTCGCTCCCCAAGAGATATCATAGCGCATGGACACCTCAGATCGGCTTAATTTTAAAGTGAATGGAGACCAGCGCGAAGATGAGCGCCTTAACATCCCGCACAAAGCTGTAGAACCTCACCAGGCTGACGGTCTCTGAGCTCTTCGGAATGTCGGCCATCGACGTCAGCTTGTTAGTCACCAGCGATATATGGGTGTTGCCGAGGTGAATCTCCAGCTCCTGTCGCCCATTGCGATCCGGAGCTGGCCACCGCTCGTCGTCACTCTCGCAGACCGAGTACTGCACAATGAGCTTTTTCACCTCCTCGAGCACCGCTGGAGACACGCGTGCTTGCTTCTTGATGATGAAGTCGTTTCTATAGTTGCTGTTGTTGACGTATTTTAGTGATCCGGTCTCTGATATCTCGAACTCAAGAAACTCGTTGCCGTAGCGGCCAGTATGGCCCGAGTAATACCGCACGTAGTACAGCTGAGACTCCATCGTCTCTGCCGGCGAGACGGCGGCCAAGTCTTCCTGTTCCGCCATTGTGCCGGACTACACTAAGAGGGGTATCCGCTGACTTGCAAATGCGTGCAGTGGTGCGTGTGCGTCGGGGTGCGTTGTGAAGAGGGCACAAGCCAGTGGCAATCCGTTCTTCCCAAGCGAAGCCCCTCTTTGGCAAGTAGGCGTTGCTCGAGCGTGTATCATTCGATGTAGAGGATTGAGAGAAAACGAGGCGGGAGCGGAGAGTGTGCAGCGGTGGTGAACACAAAAGTTTGCACGTGCGTGGTGAAAAGGCATGACAGGTGTGAAGCGCATGAAACTATGAAGCCGAGGAGTGTTAAGACGGCACGAAATCATCCCAGCTGAAGACGACAGCTCACCCACGATGGCGCCACGGAACTCTCCCTTTTCCACCCGCCTTTCCTAGTGGCACCGATCAAGGTGCGGTGTAACGATACTCAGTGAGACGGCGGGTTATCGTGGTATCTGTTGCCGGACACATCACAGTGCACCCCTTTCTGACCCCCACGCCCTCTTTTGATTGAGACGTGAAGAGCGGCCGCGAGCAGAGAAGCGCCAGGGACCCACAAGCCACACGAGGGGCGCTTCGGTGGGGGATGTCCGCGAGAATGGGGAGGTAGACCACGTCACCCAAGACCGCGTGCCGCACCGGTGAAAGTCGAGAGCACCAAATGGGCTTTCCACAGCGCTGAAGCCACGGACGCCCTTTTTCCATCCATCACTGGTAGAAGCCGCTAGCGCGTCCTACGCTTTTCCTTGCGCTTTCGCGCCTCTCTTGCCTTGTCGTCTGCGGCCCGATCCTAACATACCTTTGCCTCAGTGAAATTCGAAAAGCGAAGTCGCTACCACCAGCGTCGACTTTAGTTTTCCCTCCTGCATTCCTCTGCATCTGCGGTCTTATCTGCGACTAAGCATCCTGCTCTCTTGAAGTTGCCTCACTGGGCCGTGTGTACGCGGCACGCGTGACTCGCGCGAAAACAGCGAGTCGTCGGGGGGGGGGGCAGTACCAGAGCGAAGTGCGTGCGCGACAGCGGCGAAGGTGGCAACGACGTCCGAGATGCAACGGCAAGCGGGGAAAACAAAATGTAGAGGCACACGCACAAGCTTCATACACGCTCCCTACGCCGACGTCGGCAGAAACATCACAAAGCACAGGACATGCAGAAAAAAAGTAAGCAAACGCAAAAACAAAGAGAAAAAAAAAATACGGATGATTTGAGAGGACGATGGAGTGGACCATAACACAAGCAAAACAAACCAAACCATCGCTGATATAACGGCAGACATTACTGAAGGGGAAAAAAGGCGGAGAGATGGAAAAGAGGAGCGGTGGAGGGAACACTCTGACGCGAGCAAAAACAACGCAATAAAATGAATGAGGAAGCTCTGTGTTGACTGACGAGCTGTCAGCCAAGAAGAGAGCAACCATAGAATATACCTAATGAGGCGAGGAAGAGAAAAAGAGGCGTGAATGAAGGAGGAGTCGGTGCAGAGAGAAACGAAAACGACAAAGAGCGAGAGGCAAACGTCGACTCGCTGAACACGCAAGAGCGATACATACGTAACTCCAAAGACACTGGATAGCAACGTAGGGAAGTGGCTGCACACCACCACCACCTTCCCACTATGAATCGCGGATACGACAACCCCCCTACTCCTACGCACGTAAACCCTCTCTTGCTAATCTTTTCTTCTCCCCCCTCCCCCGGCCTTCTCTGCTTTAATGCTTGGAGAGCAAGGGATCTGAAAATACTCACTTTCTGCTTGCATGTCTTCGCAGAGGTGACTGACCAGCTTTTCAGTTTGTTCCATTTTCGTTGTTTCTATTTGCTCTCGATCCTTTCCACCCTAGCCTCCCCCCCCCCCTCCACCATCGTGTCTTGAATTTTCGATTTCGGCTACTTCAGACATCAGTGCGGCGACACAGACGCGTGTGGAGGTTGAAGCTTGAGATAGGCAGAGAGTGAGCAGCACAGCGGCCACAACCTCGTTGGGCCCTCGCCTCTTCCAGCCATCAGTTGATGCGCGCACTCACGCGCACGAATGTGAGCAAGATGAGGTGGCAAAAAACGCGTGTTATGCGCTGCCCCCCTGCGTTTCTCCCTCCTTGGCCTACACCTTCTCGGCCGTTGGCTCGATCCCTTCACGGTACCGCCACGTCTGTAGGCAGTCATGAGGGTACAAGGTGGGCAGGTACAGAATCTTGTCGGAGTCAGGAGTGCGTGTGCGCTGCCACTCGACGTGGTGCGCGATGAGTGCGAGGTACACGGTGAGGTGGTTGATGGCGTAGTTATAGCCGACACAGCGGTGCGGACCTACGCCGAATGGGATGAACTGCTTCGCGAACTTGCGGTCCTCCTGGCGCTCAGGGCCCATGCGATCCGGGTCGTACGTGTCGGGGTTCGTGAAGCCCTCCCGACAGCACGCCACCAGCGACGGAATGATCATGCTACCCTTCCGCACAACCGTCTTCTCGTCCAGCTGGAAGTCGCCGTGGACCTTCATGGGCACCATCGGCGCCGGTGGAAAGAGGCGGAGCTGCTCCATCACGCACTGGCGCGTAAACGTCATCTCCTGCACCAGGTCATACGTGAGCGGCTCGTTGTTGGGGCGCAGGCGAGCCTGCTCCTTGCGGACACGCTCCAGAATCTCCGGGTGGTCGGCCATCGTCGCCGTAATCATCGTCAAGCTGGCAGTCGATGCATCCTGGGAAGCGAAGAGAAAGTCGAGTATCGTGTCCGCCATGGCGTGGTCGGATGAGTACGCCGGCGCGTCGCCACCCTCTTCCTCCGCCTCCTTGATCTTTTCCAGCACCGTCGCCGTCCAGAAGTCGAGCAGGCAGTGCGGCTCAGCGTCCGGCTTCGCCATGCGGGCCTTGCTGCGGCGCACCGCAGCCTGAAGCTCCACCATAGTAAGCTTGCGGGCCTGCACCGCCTTGTACAGCGGGGTGCCAGGCAGGTACAGCGGAGCAGAGAGGAAGCCACGGGTGATGATGTTGTAGTTGTGAGTGAACTCGGTGTGGTTGTGCAGGTGCTCGCCAAGGAACACTGTCTGCGAGGTCTCGCAGTTCAGCTCGCGGATGTGCGTGCGCATCTCCTCTGGCTTGCCGCCCCACGGGTAGTCCCTTACCCAGCGACTCAGGTGCTCGTGAATGAGGCGCTCTTGAATCGGCAGGTACAAGGAAAGGGCCTTGGTGGTGAAGAGATTCATAAAGCTAGAGCGCAGCGCCTTGTGACCGGGGCCGCTCTGGAAGGCTATGTTATTGTCGCCGAGAATCAACTTGCCGTTGGGGTGCAACTGGAGGGTAAGAGTGTCCTCGCCGTTCGTGGCAAAGATCTTGTGGCACAGGTCTGCGCGCGTCACAAAGACGACAAACTGCGTGAGGATGGCCATCCAGCTGTAGCCGTGCGGCTCGTATTGGCGCTGTCGCTCCCAAAAACTGTAAGGGTCCCTTATCATACCCACAACCCCACCGAGAACAGGAATCGCCGTCAGCGGTCCAGCCATCTTGAATTTGTGAATGCTCGCGAACATGATGTTCGTGAGCACGTACGCCGTGGCGTAGGCGAGAGCCAGGAAAATGACCACCTCCATCACATACGGCAGCTGAACGCCGAGGAGACGACTAAACGCGGCCATGGTGTGAGAGGGAATCAGGGGTATAAAAAGCGATTCGACAGGCGGCAGTGCTCTCTGTACCTCTGTGACCGCGGAAAAGCGAAGGGCGGGAAAAGGAAGCGAGAAGTGCGAAGAAAACGTGCCCCAGGTGAACAGAGCACTGCGAAGCGGCGGAGGGGAAGACGCAGAATACGCACGCGGGGAACTTTCAGGAAACGCAGATCACGCACGTGCGTGGCAGCGATGAGCGAAGTGTATGTATGTGTGGGGGGAGGGAGGAGAGACAAAACGGTGCCCTTCGGATCGGGACACGCAATTCACACTCCTTTCTACGAGGTTGATAACTTGAAGTATGATTGAATCAGTCAACGTATACATGTGCATGTGTGCGTTGGTAGGTATGAGCACGCTGATGCGCAGGGGAACTCGTGCAGGGAACGCGACAAGAGCACGAAAAAAAAAACGAGAGGGAGGCAAAGAAGTGTGGCAGTGAGAACCAACACGTCTTTTTTTGGGGGGGAGGTTCTTCTTCCAGTAGGCCCAGCCTTCAGGTCAGCGGGCGGCACATTTCGCAGCAGTCATACCTGACCGCCTACCTACACACAGGCAGTTACCACAGGGATATGCGAAAGAGAATGTGAGCTGTGTGCGAGCTGAGGCAGACACATGAAATCAAGCAGGAGTGCGCCTCGGCAAACCCCCAAACGTGCACAACGCCAGAGGCCAGCCGGTGAAACCTCGAAAAGGTCACCCGCCTTATCCTCGAGCAGCTCACATCATCTCCCCTTTCTCTGTTTCTTTTTTTTACACACGGTCTTAGCAGTCGTGTCGGTACTGTCCTACAGGCTGAAGGGGGTGCGTATTGCACTGAGCCGTCGTCAGCGGGTCGAAGCGTATCAGCAGAAGAGAAAAGCACGGGGAGAAGTGCGATCGGGCGAGTGCGGGCGTGGAGTTCGTCTACCTGCGGTGCAACAGCAAGGGTGCCCGAAGAAGAATGCGCCCCGCTCACGTGCGCGGAGGAAGCGCCGTGCTCAGCCCACACATATCGCCACTGGGGAGGCTGCGCTCACCAAGAGGAGCTCCAAGGACGAGGGCGACACAGAGCGAGGGCAAGGGGAGGGTGAGCGAACCCGTTCACGTCCCCGGCGATGAGGGTACGCTCGACAGCTGCACAGTCACCGGAGGTTTGCTTCGCCGAACGGCCTCTGAAAAACACTGCAGCGCCTCCGTTGCCCACGCCCCCGCTGCTGACCCTGCGGCAGTGCTCACCTCTTTCTTAAAAAAGACGATGATGGCGCGCGCCTCTGGTGTCATACCGAGTTCGCGGACACTCATGTACACGCGTGGCCAACATGTGCGAGCCAACCGAGTCAGAGAGCCGTTCGCTATCATGCGTGACCTGTGCATCACCCAATTCAGCCCATCCTTTTCAAGGACTACTCGCGATGCCTCAGGCGGCACCGACGCCAGGATGTGCCGCAACCGAAGACCAAAAAGTTCACAGAAGCACGTCAGCGCGCGTCTCACATTCGTGTGCACCGCCTTGTTCGACTTGCATGCCTCCATCTCCTCTCGCTCTGCGCGGCCGCTGTCTGCGTACACGACAGGGAAGAGGTACTGCAGGAGCAGCGGCACACAATCATCACTAGTGCTGTCGGGAGCAGCAGCGGCAGCACTCTCGGTGGCAGCTCTCAACTTGGGCCACCATGTGTGGCACTCTGACCCGAAAAGCACTGCTGTCGTAACTGGTACGGCGGCAGCATCCTCCTTCAATGCCATCTGAGAAACAGCCGCGCTAGGCAGCGGAGACTCGCCCGTCAGGAAGGCGAGCCAATGGCACCGCCGCGCATCCCTCGCCTGCAGCCGTGTCCCCTTCTCGCTCAGGTACGCCATCGTACGCTGCCGCCGTCGCCCGCGCCGCTCCCGTGCTACGCGGGCTTTGCCTAGTCGTGAGGACGGTCCTAGAAGATGTTCCTCCAGTCGCAGGTTTAGAAGCTCACGAGCGGCTCGGCGGTTCAGCCACAGCGAAGGAAAGCGGCTGAACTTCACGATGAGGCCTGACGGTACGTGTTTGACAATAGCGGTCTGCATTCGCCTGTTCGTGGCCTGCCCACCTGGACCCCTGCCCAGCGTGCTCTCCTCCTCCACATCCTCCTCGCGGAAGAAGTACTTCTTTTCGAATGGCACACTGTAGTATTTGGTCAGCTCAGACGAGGCCTGGTCACTCTGTCGTTTCTTTCGCCTTTCGTAGAGTAGCCGCAGGATGTCCAGCCGGTCACGCGGCTGCAGGGCTTCATAAAACGCCTTCGCATCTTGCGCTGACTTTTTCTTCATCACGTCCACTAGCTCCTTCGCCTGCGCGACACGGCCGCTCGTGTTGAAGGCGGCATAGCGGCGCCGACTAGGACGCTTTTCTACACTCTCGCCAGCGTGCACGAAGCGTGCGCCATCGTAGATGGTGTGCGAGAACACAGAAGAGCGGGGCGCCACAGCAGCTCGGCGCATCCGTAGCGTTTGCATGAGAGACGTACCGCGCGCGGAAGCCGCAGCGCTTCTCTTTGTACTCGCTCGCCACTTACGTGACCGCCTCTTCGGCTGCTGCACGACTTTGACTTTGTGTCTGTCACGCTAGTGGAACTCGTGCCGTCACGCAGCCGTTTCGGACGACGTACGAAAACAGCGCAGCGTGTATCCGCGTCACGAGTGCAGAAAAAAGTCAGGGCTCCAAAAAAAAAGAGAGAGACCACCACCGCTCCACGTGCGTGCAGTGGTGTTGTCATGAGGAACAGCGATAAATCTCATTGCCTGATGAACACTACGCATATGCGCCGACCTGCGCGATTGACATGAGGGAGCACACTTCACCTTTCCTAAACACCCTCCCGCGCCCGCTCACTGAGAGTCGCCAGAGAATCAGCAACCTGCAAGCCTCGCAAAAGATGATATACACACCCGAGAGAGGTCGCCAGCTCATCAACTTAAATATAGCCTTTCTTTATAGGGAAAACAATAGACTCATGAGACTCGCCACCCGACCGTGGTATCAAGGTGTAAAACCTACGCTCTGTGTGGGGAGGCCAAGGGCCTGCAGCCCGGCCTCCGGGCGCCGCTGCGGCCTCTTGGTGTCGGCGGACAGCGCTTGGCTGGCGCGGTGCCGAGGAGACGCGCGGCCATGGTCGCGCTTGGACCCGCTCACGACGAGTCGCGCTGGCGGCCCAGCACATATGCGCGCACGCACCCGCCGCTGCTCTGCCGTTGCTGCGTTGCGGTGGTGTGGAGCGTGATGGCGGACCCGGCCCGCTCTGCATGCACCGGGATAGCAGTGGGCTGGACGACGCCACACGGCGTTGGTTGTCCCGGCACCTCGACAAGTCCTCGCTGCCAGTGTGTACGCTGCAGGGGACGCACTTCACCCCTGCAGGCCTGGAAGGCACTTGGTTTGCACGGTGTTCAGCCTTTCAGTGCAGCAAGAGAGAGAGGGAGCACGAGCGATGAGCGAGAGCGGCTCCCCCGCGGTACATGCCGATTACGCCCACAGCGCATGCGCGCGAAGCATGCGGCATCTCTCCTCCATCCCGCCGTGCGGGCGGATGAGGCGCCGACCGCGCGGCACGTATCCGAAGAGGGGACGAGGCGGGAGAGGAGGGGCGCCCGCTAGACGCATGTCCCGATTCGACGGCACGACGGTTGTTCCTAGGCGACCGGGACGTAGCCACAGCGCGGCAGCGGTGCGTGGGCTGCGGCTGTGCATGTGCGTGCTTTGGCGAGCTGCTGTGTTGTGGTATAATGCAACACTGCCCCGAAAAAGAAGTAGAAACGATATCCATCGCCCAAGCACCGGTGGAGAGAAACGCGTGCCTGCACAGCCGAAAGTCTGCAAAGAGAATAGCTGACGGGTGTCACGGAAGTGAATCGTGCGTCAGAGAGCAGGAAGGGCAGCACAAAGCAGAAGGCCACGGTCAGCCTGGAAGCGTCTTTCTATATTGCCTTCTCAAACTCTCGATACGCAGCCGTGCTTCTCTCAACCGACGCAACATTGAGCTAAGGTCGGCATTATTGTAGGCCGTACGGCATGTTCTGGCGCGGGCCATCCTCTGAGTGACGCGGCCTCTCCAGCTCTAAGTCGGGCAAAGCAAAGTCCTGCATCTCGTACTGGCGGTCGAACGGTCCAGTGCGCGTCAGCACCTTGCGCTTACTCCACTTATCGACAAAAATGCTTTTCTGTGGGTACGGCCCCTTCCAGGGATCTAGCCGATCCTTAAGAATAAAGTCCTGGTAGTCCTCCCCGAAGAGCTCATTCGTGCCGCCGCGGTAGTTGTACACATGTTGGTAGTACTGCTTGCGCCACTCCCAGCCGGCTTGCTCGGAGGCCAGACCGTTGTGCGAGATCAGTATGACGTCGTCATCCTTGGCGGGCTTTATGAAGCCGTACATTTCCTGGAACTCGTCATTTGTAAGCTGCAGGGCGTACTCGACCTCGTCGCGCGGGAGCCACATACTGTGCGGCACCCACCGATGCATTTTTGCCGGCGACATACGGCAGTCGATGACGAACGTGCGCGGCTCAGGATATCGCGTGAGATGCTCAATGTCTTTGAGATAAGCTTGATGGCACAGCAGGTGATTATAGGCGGCATACTGGCCCTGCTCGTAGATGAACTTGTGCCGATCAAAGTACCACGGCTGGTACTCCTTCGGGTGCCAGTTGAACCACTCCCTAGGGTTGATCGCACCATCAATCATCATGTGGTGACGCGTGCGCCGGTCGGACTGAAAAAGAAGACGCGCCGCTTTCATAGTTGACCTTTGTGCCGTTGAAGCACTCTGGGCGAGGAGAGACAACTCGGTGGGGCCAAGAACGGCGGCAAGGGCCCCGTCAGGAACAAACTGCACCACGACGGCGAAGCACTACGGGCAAAACTCAACAAGGGAGAACGAAAGCGGTTGCAGAATGAGTAACGAGACGGCGCGCGTTCCCTACCCTCAGCAACCGCTTGGTTACGACAAGAAAGAGAGACAAAGACCCAACGGCAGAGCGCAACCCTGCTTCCTCTTACTATCTTGCGCGATGGCAACGATACAGCGCCGTGCAATTCCACTGACGTGCTTGTCCCACAGGAAAGATGGCCACCAGCAATCCCGTCAACCTGCGAGAAATAATTTTACAGACCCTCTTTGGCTCGTGCGCCGTTTTTCCCCGTCATTCTTGGTTTGGTTCCTCTTAAAATATCTCGTTAGCGCCCCCGCCTTCGTGAGCACATGCCATGTTCAGACTAAAGTCGAGAGAACACCACAGAGTTGGAGGCCAAACGCTTCATGAAGTACACACAGCACTTGTCAACAAAAAACCATCACAGCAAAACACAAAACAACAGCGTCCTTTCTAGCTGAGCCCCTCTCAGCGATGTGACGTATGCTTGACGGCATCCCCGTCAATCGCATGCCATTCATTGAGAGCACTGAGAGCACCCGGCACGAATCTTAACCCAAACGCACCAGCCCTTTCACTCCATTTCGCTTCGATGTGCCATTATACCACGAGCAAGCCAGCAAACGCTCACGCATGCACAGCCGCAGCCCACACACCGCTGCCCCGCTGTGGCTACGTCCCGGTCGCCTAGGAACAACCGTCATGCCGCCGAATTGGGATATGCGCCTAGCGGGCGCCCCTCCTCTCCCGCCTCGTCCCCTCTTCGGATACGTGCCGCGCGGTCGGCAACTCAGGTCTGGGTGGGCTGCACGCATCGGTCATCCAAAGCGGGCTGCGTCCAGGGTTCTGCTCGAGGGCGAAAGCGGTGGCGTCCGTTGCGCGAGTAACAGAGGGTGGTCCAGGTGCATGCCGAATGAGCTCAGGGAGGAGGTTGGCCAGCCTCAGGTCAGGGTTCTCTGAGACCCTGCACTCAGTATGGGTGCCATCTTTCCCCCGCCGTCGCATCAAGCCGCGGCATTCCACAATGTGGTGTAGGGACTCTTCACATCGTCGATCGGGCTGTGTTAACGGAAACACACAGGAAAAAAGAGGGGGAGGGAAGGCGGAAAGACGGGATATGAAAACAGAATGCACAAACGCGCAGACACGCAAACGAAGAAACCAGATTAACAGGTGGACGTAAGAGAGAAAACAAAAACGCATCACACGTCTGTTACCCAACATGATCAGCGCAGAGAAAAGCACACGAAAGGAAAGGCCCGAAAGGGGGTAGGGGGGGGGTAAATGATGATGAGAGATGTGACGCCGTAGCAGCAGCTCCTTATAGCGCTGCTGCTATATGCCGGAAAGTGAGGTTGCATGAGTAGCGGCACACCTCGCAGTCGATGAGAAGGGAGCTGAGCCGCTCAGCGGGATAGAAAGGGGCGTGCGTCGCACTCGGTACGCCTGCACGGAAACGCGCCTCTGTGCACGCATTTCGATTACTCGACCATCTTCTTTGGCACCTCCCAAGTGAACCCGCCCGTGCCCGACTCGTCCTTACGGCCGAAGTGGCCGAAGCGCGACGTATCGTAGTAGATGGGGCGGCGCAGGTTCAGCTCCTGGATGATGTCGTACGGGCGCAGCTTGAAGTTCTGCTTCACGATCTCCAGCAGCTTCGCGTCATCGTACTTGCCGGTGCCGTACGTCTCCACGTGCATGCTCAGCGGCTCCGCTACACCGATGGCGTACGCGAGCTGCACAAGGCAGCGGCGCGCCAGGCCACCTGCAACGATCGACTTCGCGATCCAGCGCGCGGCGTACGCGGCGGAGCGGTCCACCTTCGAAGGGTCCTTGCCGGAGAAGGCGCCACCGCCGTGCGCGCCCCAGCCGCCGTACGTGTCTACGATGATCTTTCGGCCAGTCAGGCCGGCGTCGCCATGCGGCCCACCGCGCACGAAGCGGCCAGATGGATTCAGACAGTACTTCGTCTCCGCGTCCAGCATGTTCGCAGGGATCACAGCCTTGATCACCTTCTCCATCAGATCTACGCTGATCTTATCGTTGGTCACGTGCTCGTCGTGCTGCGCAGAGATCAGCACCACCGCCACGCGCTTCGGCGTCAGCACCTGCTTGCCCTCGCGCGTGTCGTAGTCGTACTCCACCGTCACCTGCGTCTTCGCGTCCGGGCGAGCCCACTCCAGGCTGCCGACGCGGCGAAGCTCGCTGTACTTCTTCGCAAGGCCGCGGGCCAGCTCGTACGTCAGCGGCATCAGCGTCTCCGTCTCGTCCGTCGCGTAGCCGAACATCATGCCCTGGTCGCCAGCGCCGAGATCCTCGCTATCGAAGTTGCCCAGACCCTGGCAGATGTCCGGCGACTGCTGCTCAATCGCAACCAGCACATTGCACGACTCGTAGTCCAGACCCTTGTCCGCGGAATCGAAGCCAATGTCCTTGATCGTGTTGCGGACGATCTTCTGGTAGTCTAGCACTGTCTTCGTCGTGATCTCGCCGAACACCATCACCATGCCCGTTTTCGCGCACGACTCGCACGCAACCTTCGAGAACGGGTCGCCGGCGAGGCACGCGTCAAGCACGGCGTCGGATACCTGGTCACACAGCTTGTCTGGATGGCCCTCCGTCACGTGCTCGGAGGAGAAGAGAATGCTGTGGACAGACATTGTAGAGGTGAGGTGGTGGGGTGAGTGGAAAGCGCTGGGACTGTGGGTAGTGCGGAAGGGACGCCGCGTGTGTGCAAGAAACAAAAGACAGCAGGTGTGACGTTGGGCGCGAAGGCGAGAACGTAGAAATGAACACGGAGAGATACGGAGAGGTAAATACATCAGGTGGAAGAGAGTGAGACGCAGAGAGCGGGCGTGCAGAGGACGCCGAGGAAGATGCAGCATGAGCCCGTGAGGGAGCGATCAGACGCACATACACACGCACGCTCGCCTTACCCTATCATGCGCCGGTGTCCCCCTTTCGACGGGCTGCGTGGGCAGGGGTGGATGGGGCCAGCTTCACGTGTCAGTCAATGAAGGAGAACCGCTCTCACTGCCGCCTCGCGGGGGCGCATCTATATCTTTGCAGCTCAGCTGTGCTTCTGCGCAGCGAACGCGCCTGTGAGCGTGTCCGCATGTGCTTTAGCCCGTAGCTGAGTGGCGCTGGCTCGTTCTTGTTTGGTGTTTGGCCCTCTTCTTTGAAGACCCCAGCCAACGCGACCGAGTGAGCTGGGAAGAAGGAAGCTGAGTAGACAAAAAAAGCAACGCTTCTGCATGCGTGAGGGCGAAGCGCTGTTGAAGGCGGTCGTCTGCTCTTGCACGCTCACTAATGAATGCCTGTGCATTTGTGTGGCCTACTTCCAGGCAGTGGCCATTATTTCTCCTCGTCATCGATCACCTCGATTGTGGAGTGCTGCTCTGGTCTTGCGGCCTTGTACACAATCTTCAGCGGTCGGCCAAGCTCCGTCTCCACTATATATTCGACCTGCGCCACTACCTCCCGCGAATGCGAGGCGATCCAGTCCTTGAGGCGGTGGTTGACAATGATGTCTTCCGGCTTCATGGCAGCCGAGCATAGTGGACAGTTCCACACGTTTTGCCGAGCACATTGAATGAGCACCGCCGCCAACTCCATGCACTGCAGATGCTCGCAGTACATGCCCCGCACAGGGATCTCCATCGTGAGCGTGGTGATGGGGCACTGAATCTTCACCGACACCTCCGTGATTGCAACGACGCCGCGCTCGCCGCAGGATGACAATGGCGATCGCCGGATGACGGGCGCTCTACGCTTGTGATACGTGGACACGATGCGCTCGCCGAGCTGGGCCAACTCTACTTCCTCTACAAGCACACAAGCGATGACGCCGCGCCACATCTCCATCTCGGCCACATCGCCAGAGAAGATCACCTGTAAGGAAAAGAGATCCCGTTCAATCGAGAGCACAAGGGGCGTGATATCCACCGCCATTGCGGTTTTAACTGCGGCCGCCTCCTTGGCGGGGGAAAGCTGCCAGTTCGGCGGTAGAGAGACGGGTGTGTCGTTGACGTACAGCGACATGGCAAGCTGTGCGCCTTCCATCTCCGTTGGCACCATCCACCCCGTGGTGTGTTCGTAGGCCTCTGTCAAAGGCACGAGAAGCACGCGCCGCTGTGGCGAGAAGCCCTCCGCCGGTCTCTCGTGCAGCGTGTGAGGTGCAGGCAGCGTCGTGGTCAGATTGCTGTTTTCAACCACCACCGCCCCGAGCATGTCCATGAAGTGGTACACGGGCGACAAGACAAACCTCGACGGGTTCTCGAAGACTTCGTGGCGGAGCACCTCAAGCACGTGGCGCCTTGCAGCCCGCACAAATGGTAAGGCGTCCTCGTCCTCCTCGCTCGCATCACCACCCTCGCCGTCGCCGGCAGACAGAAGCGAGGAAGACCTGCCCGAAGTGCGCTTCGCAGCACTACGTGCAGCGGGCAGCGCCTCCGAAAGAGCATGCATCGCACCCCTGGGATCATGCCTAGGACAAGTTGGAGCTTCCGCAGTCGGTCGAGAAGAAGCCGCCGCGAGCACGCTACGGTCTGCTGCCGCAGGTGGTACCGGAGAGGGTGGTGGCTCCGCGGGCCGCTGCCGCTTTCGGGCCTGCCGTCTCGGTGCGTCTTGCCTCCGCAGGCCCCTCGACGCTACAGAGGCGCGTGCCTGCTGCAGCTCCTGTCGGAGACGCGCTGCCGTTGAATTACCCACCGCACCCAGCAGAGATTCGATGTTACGCAACTCGGTAGCAGTGAAGGGCAGAGCGTCGCATTTGTTTTCTCGCTCACTTGTCGGAGCAGGCCCCGCAGGTGGGCCGTCAGGAGAGGAGTTCAGGAGGCGACAGCACTGATAGTCGCGCAGGACCTTGGCCACCGCCTCCGCCACCGTCTCGTTAGCAAACCACGCGTCTTCTTCGGGGGTGCGGGTGTGTGGTTCCGCATGCAAAGGGCGTACATGGGCCTTGTCAGCAGAGAAAAGGGGATAAAGCTCCCCTGGGCTGTGATAAAACTCTACGCAGCAGTCTTCACCGGCGCACAGAAAGGCCTGCATCTCCTTGTCCGTCTCTCTCAACGTGCCGGGCCACCAAACACCGTCGTCGCACTTGACCCATACCTGCGTGTTGGGCGGATACTGCATCCCCAGGCCAACACAGCAACCGAATGAGAATGGGTGAAAAAGAAGCGAGGCACCTAAGGATGCGCACACGGATGGCGCAACCGTCCCTCTCTGTCTCTCTCTAAACGCAGCGCAGCTCCACACTAGCGTGCGGAAGACGGTCTCCACGTGTGTCAGCTAAGCACCCCATCAAAGCGGCACGCGAGCACCCACCACTTCCTCATCCGAGTGACGCAGAGATAGACAGAGAGCAGTACACACAGTCAGGCACACGTGCCGCCAGTCCGTATGCGGGCGGTTTCGTAGCCGCCGGACGGAGCAAAACGAACAAAGAGCAAAGAAAGAAAGGAGGCGCCATGGAAGAAGGAGTACGGAGAGAGCAACGTAGAGAGGTCGGATGCAAAGTGCCATACTAAACCGCTAGACCATCGTCAGCGCCGCGTACTGCCGCGCGCACCAAAATCCGCATGAAAAGAAAGCCTCCATGCGCAGCGTCCAACCATCGCCCAGCGTCTGACCAGAGAGAGTTCGCCTGCGGCTTCTCCCTCTCCACCTCCATCACCAGGCGGGTAGCCGAGAAGAGGTGGGAGACTCACATTTATTGTTTTCGCTTCAATGTGCCATTATACCACGAGCAAGCCAGCAAACGCTCACGCATGCACAGCCGCAGCCCACACACCGCTGCCCCGCTGTGGCTACGTCCCGGTCGCCTAGGAACAACCGTCATGCCGCCGAATTGGGATATGCGCCTAGCGGGCGCCCCTCCTCTCCCGCCTCGTCCCCTCTTCGGATACGTGCCGCGCGGTCGGCAACTCAGGTCTGGGTGGGCTGCACGCATCGGTCATCCAAAGCGGGCTGCGTCCAGGGTTCTGCTCGAGGGCGAAAGCGGTGGCGTCCGTTGCGCGAGTAACAGAGGGTGGTCCAGGTGCATGCCGAATGAGCCCAGGGAGGAGGTTGGCCAGCCTCAGGTCAGGGTTCTCTGAGACCCTGCACTCAGTATGGGTGCCATCTTTCCCCCGCCGTCGCATCAAGCCGCGGCATTCCACAATGTGGTGTAGGGACTCTTCACATCGTCGATCGGGCTGTGTTAACGGAAACACACAGGAAAAAAGAGGGGGAGGGAAGGCGGAAAGACGGGATATGAAAACAGAATGCACAAACGCGCAGACACGCAAACGAAGAAACCAGATTAACAGGTGGACGTAAGAGAGAAAACAAAAACGCATCACACGTCTGTTACCCAACATGATCAGCGCAGAGAAAAGCACACGAAAGGAAAGGCCCGAAAGGGGGTAGGGGGGGGGTAAATGATGATGAGAGATGTGACGCCGTAGCAGCAGCTCCTTATAGCGCTGCTGCTATATGCCGGAAAGTGAGGTTGCATGAGTAGCGGCACACCTCGCAGTCGATGAGAAGGGAGCTGAGCCGCTCAGCGGGATAGAAAGGGGCGTGCGTCGCACTCGGTACGCCTGCACGGAAACGCGCCTCTGTGCACGCATTTCGATTACTCGACCATCTTCTTTGGCACCTCCCAAGTGAACCCGCCCGTGCCCGACTCGTCCTTACGGCCGAAGTGGCCGAAGCGCGACGTATCGTAGTAGATGGGGCGGCGCAGGTTCAGCTCCTGGATGATGTCGTACGGGCGCAGCTTGAAGTTCTGCTTCACGATCTCCAGCAGCTTCGCGTCATCGTACTTGCCGGTGCCGTACGTCTCCACGTGCATGCTCAGCGGCTCCGCTACACCGATGGCGTACGCGAGCTGCACAAGGCAGCGGCGCGCCAGGCCACCTGCAACGATCGACTTCGCGATCCAGCGCGCGGCGTACGCGGCGGAGCGGTCCACCTTCGAAGGGTCCTTGCCGGAGAAGGCGCCACCGCCGTGCGCGCCCCAGCCGCCGTACGTGTCTACGATGATCTTTCGGCCAGTCAGGCCGGCGTCGCCATGCGGCCCACCGCGCACGAAGCGGCCAGATGGATTCAGACAGTACTTCGTCTCCGCGTCCAGCATGTTCGCAGGGATCACAGCCTTGATCACCTTCTCCATCAGATCTACGCTGATCTTATCGTTGGTCACGTGCTCGTCGTGCTGCGCAGAGATCAGCACCACCGCCACGCGCTTCGGCGTCAGCACCTGCTTGCCCTCGCGCGTGTCGTAGTCGTACTCCACCGTCACCTGCGTCTTCGCGTCCGGGCGAGCCCACTCCAGGCTGCCGACGCGGCGAAGCTCGCTGTACTTCTTCGCAAGGCCGCGGGCCAGCTCGTACGTCAGCGGCATCAGCGTCTCCGTCTCGTCCGTCGCGTAGCCGAACATCATGCCCTGGTCGCCAGCGCCGAGATCCTCGCTATCGAAGTTGCCCAGACCCTGGCAGATGTCCGGCGACTGCTGCTCAATCGCAACCAGCACATTGCACGACTCGTAGTCCAGACCCTTGTCCGCGGAATCGAAGCCAATGTCCTTGATCGTGTTGCGGACGATCTTCTGGTAGTCTAGCACTGTCTTCGTCGTGATCTCGCCGAACACCATCACCATGCCCGTTTTCGCGCACGACTCGCACGCAACCTTCGAGAACGGGTCGCCGGCGAGGCACGCGTCAAGCACGGCGTCGGATACCTGGTCACACAGCTTGTCTGGATGGCCCTCCGTCACGTGCTCGGAGGAGAAGAGAATGCTGTGGACAGACATTGTAGAGGTGAGGTGGTGGGGTGAGTGGAAAGCGCTGGGACTGTGGGTAGTGCGGAAGGGACGCCGCGTGTGTGCAAGAAACAAAAGACAGCAGGTGTGACGTTGGGCGCGAAGGCGAGAACGTAGAAATGAACACGGAGAGATACGGAGAGGTAAATACATCAGGTGGAAGAGAGTGAGACGCAGAGAGCGGGCGTGCAGAGGACGCCGAGGAAGATGCAGCATGAGCCCGTGAGGGAGCGATCAGACGCACATACACACGCACGCTCGCCTTACCCTATCATGCGCCGGTGTCCCCCTTTCGACGGGCTGCGTGGGCAGGGGTGGATGGGGCCAGCTTCACGTGTCAGTCAATGAAGGAGAACCGCTCTCACTGCCGCCTCGCGGGGGCGCATCTATATCTTTGCAGCTCAGCTGTGCTTCTGCGCAGCGAACGCGCCTGTGAGCGTGTCCGCATGTGCTTTAGCCCGTAGCTGAGTGGCGCTGGCTCGTTCTTGTTTGGTGTTTGGCCCTCTTCTTTGAAGACCCCAGCCAACGCGACCGAGTGAGCTGGGAAGAAGGAAGCTGAGTAGACAAAAAAAGCAACGCTTCTGCATGCGTGAGGGCGAAGCGCTGTTGAAGGCGGTCGTCTGCTCTTGCACGCTCACTAATGAATGCCTGTGCATTTGTGTGGCCTACTTCCAGGCAGTGGCCATTATTTCTCCTCGTCATCGATCACCTCGATTGTGGAGTGCTGCTCTGGTCTTGCGGCCTTGTACACAATCTTCAGCGGTCGGCCAAGCTCCGTCTCCACTATATATTCGACCTGCGCCACTACCTCCCGCGAATGCGAGGCGATCCAGTCCTTGAGGCGGTGGTTGACAATGATGTCTTCCGGCTTCATGGCAGCCGAGCATAGTGGACAGTTCCACACGTTTTGCCGAGCACATTGAATGAGCACCGCCGCCAACTCCATGCACTGCAGATGCTCGCAGTACATGCCCCGCACAGGGATCTCCATCGTGAGCGTGGTGATGGGGCACTGAATCTTCACCGACACCTCCGTGATTGCAACGACGCCGCGCTCGCCGCAGGATGACAATGGCGATCGCCGGATGACGGGCGCTCTACGCTTGTGATACGTGGACACGATGCGCTCGCCGAGCTGGGCCAACTCTACTTCCTCTACAAGCACACAAGCGATGACGCCGCGCCACATCTCCATCTCGGCCACATCGCCAGAGAAGATCACCTGTAAGGAAAAGAGATCCCGTTCAATCGAGAGCACAAGGGGCGTGATATCCACCGCCATTGCGGTTTTAACTGCGGCCGCCTCCTTGGCGGGGGAAAGCTGCCAGTTCGGCGGTAGAGAGACGGGTGTGTCGTTGACGTACAGCGACATGGCAAGCTGTGCGCCTTCCATCTCCGTTGGCACCATCCACCCCGTGGTGTGTTCGTAGGCCTCTGTCAAAGGCACGAGAAGCACGCGCCGCTGTGGCGAGAAGCCCTCCGCCGGTCTCTCGTGCAGCGTGTGAGGTGCAGGCAGCGTCGTGGTCAGATTGCTGTTTTCAACCACCACCGCCCCGAGCATGTCCATGAAGTGGTACACGGGCGACAAGACAAACCTCGACGGGTTCTCGAAGACTTCGTGGCGGAGCACCTCAAGCACGTGGCGCCTTGCAGCCCGCACAAATGGTAAGGCGTCCTCGTCCTCCTCGCTCGCATCACCACCCTCGCCGTCGCCGGCAGACAGAAGCGAGGAAGACCTGCCCGAAGTGCGCTTCGCAGCACTACGTGCAGCGGGCAGCGCCTCCGAAAGAGCATGCATCGCACCCCTGGGATCATGCCTAGGACAAGTTGGAGCTTCCGCAGTCGGTCGAGAAGAAGCCGCCGCGAGCACGCTACGGTCTGCTGCCGCAGTGGTACCGGAGAGGGTGGTGGCTCCGCGGGCCGCTGCCGCTTTCGGGCCTGCCGTCTCGGTGCGTCTTGCCTCCGCAGGCCCCTCGACGCTACAGAGGCGCGTGCCTGCTGCAGCTCCTGTCGGAGACGCGCTGCCGTTGAATTACCCACCGCACCCAGCAGAGATTCGATGTTACGCAACTCGGTAGCAGTGAAGGGCAGAGCGTCGCATTTGTTTTCTCGCTCACTTGTCGGAGCAGGCCCCGCAGGTGGGCCGTCAGGAGAGGAGTTCAGGAGGCGACAGCACTGATAGTCGCGCAGGACCTTGGCCACCGCCTCCGCCACCGTCTCGTTAGCAAACCACGCGTCTTCTTCGGGGGTGCGGGTGTGTGGTTCCGCATGCAAAGGGCGTACATGGGCCTTGTCAGCAGAGAAAAGGGGATAAAGCTCCCCTGGGCTGTGATAAAACTCTACGCAGCAGTCTTCACCGGCGCACAGAAAGGCCTGCATCTCCTTGTCCGTCTCTCTCAACGTGCCGGGCCACCAAACACCGTCGTCGCACTTGACCCATACCTGCGTGTTGGGCGGATACTGCATCCCCAGGCCAACACAGCAACCGAATGAGAATGGGTGAAAAAGAAGCGAGGCACCTAAGGATGCGCACACGGATGGCGCAACCGTCCCTCTCTGTCTCTCTCTAAACGCAGCGCAGCTCCACACTAGCGTGCGGAAGACGGTCTCCACGTGTGTCAGCTAAGCACCCCATCAAAGCGGCACGCGAGCACCCACCACTTCCTCATCCGAGTGACGCAGAGATAGACAGAGAGCAGTACACACAGTCAGGCACACGTGCCGCCAGTCCGTATGCGGGCGGTTTCGTAGCCGCCGGACGGAGCAAAACGAACAAAGAGCAAAGAAAGAAAGGAGGCGCCATGGAAGAAGGAGTACGGAGAGAGCAACGTAGAGAGGTCGGATGCAAAGTGCCATACTAAACCGCTAGACCATCGTCAGCGCCGCGTACTGCCGCGCGCACCAAAATCCGCATGAAAAGAAAGCCTCCATGCGCAGCGTCCAACCATCGCCCAGCGTCTGACCAGAGAGAGTTCGCCTGCGGCTTCTCCCTCTCCACCTCCATCACCAGGCGGGTAGCCGAGAAGAGGTGGGAGACTCACATTTATTGTTTTCGCTTCAATGTGCCATTATACCACGAGCAAGCCAGCAAACGCTCACGCATGCACAGCCGCAGCCCACACACCGCTGCCCCGCTGTGGCTACGTCCCGGTCGCCTAGGAACAACCGTCATGCCGCCGAATTGGGATATGCGCCTAGCGGGCGCCCCTCCTCTCCCGCTTCGTCCCCTCTTCGGATACGTGCCGCGCGGTCGGCGCCTCATCCGCCCGCACGGCGGGATGGAGGAGAGATGCCGCATGCTTCGCGCGCATGCGCTGTGGGCGTAATCGGCATGTACCGCGGGGGAGCCGCTCTCGCTCATCACTCGTGCTCTTCGCACCTCTGAATGCTGCGACGGGAATGCAAGACACCATGCCGGCTGTGCCCAACAGCGCGCGCGCACAGTGCGCGCACATTCGCATCGTGCGGCCTGCTTCACGGCATCCTTGTTGGTGGGAGGGGCGGAGGGACTCGCTGCCAGCATCTCCCGTTGCCGGCGATGACATGGGGGGAAGGGCGGGGGCGTGCTTGGATGGCCTGCCCACATGCACCGCGACAGGTGCGACGCTGCCGTGAGTCTGTGGCGGCGTGGAGCATTCCACCCCATCTCGCATCCGCACGCCTCTCACAGGAGTCGGTGTGCCAGGCCGAAGGCACTCGCAGAGGGACATGCACCAGCGCACAGAGAGCTCACGGCTTGTCGCAGTGTGTGTGGGGGGAGGGGCGCAGGGTTGGGAAAGGGCAGCTGCACGCACCCGACGGGGGTCAGTTCCACGCAGCGCAGGGTAATGTGCATGATCGCGTTGTGGCGGCCACGATAACAGCGTGAAACGAGGTTTGCTGAGGAGCGTCCCCAAGGAGCGAGATTGATGAAAACGGACATGGTTTTAGGAGAAGGAAGAGTGCGTCGTCGACTTCAAGAGCAGAAGTGCGCTCTTTCGTCTGTCGCATGCACGTATCTTGTCAGCTGACCGCTAGGTCTCATCGCGATCAACACACTGAAGGAAGGGGGGACAAAACGGAGAAAAGGGTGGGTATACAAGACGCTTCGGTTGGATGCGTTTGTTGCTGTTCGTGTGCGCTTATGTAGTCCATTGGAGCGCATCCCGCACGTTGTACCGGTGATGGATCGAGCTGCGCTGCATGACACACTCACAGCAGACTGGAGACACCGCCAAACAGAGAGAAACAGAGAACGCATCGAAGAGAGAACAGAAGGAAATCAAGAGGGTGAAGATCAACGCGCAGTCTAGGAATCTAGAGAGGAAGGAAGGGAGAGAGACACTCTAGAAACAAATACAAGAAGCTAAACCAAAAGAGAAAAGGCGGAAGCGAATGCGCGAAGGCGTACCAATCGCCATGTGGCCACCCCGGGCACACGCGGCGATCAGCATCCAGTGCTAGCGTGACCTCTCTCCTCTGTTCTCAGAAAAACAAACTGGCACACAGGGCACACCGGCTCATGACATGCGCAGGACTTTAAACGAACATGAGCCGTGTGTGATGGTCTGTTGCCGGCGTTGGCGGTCGCGCTACACCGGCGATGACCTGTGGTTGGCCAAGGAGTGCGCGTGCCTCATGGCTGACCCCTCTCGTGTAGGGGGATACGCTGCAGCGCGACACACGGCTCATCGGCCCCCAGATATTGCCTCGCACTCGCATGTTTCGGCACCACAAACTCTTTTGGCCCCTTCACTGCCTCCGTGACACGCCTATACTCACGACTGGGAAGGAAGCCAGTCACTATACCTGCACTGGCTGGACCCGCAATGCACGTAACCCAAGTCCTTCTTGTAGGAGGCTTCCTCTTCAACAGTGAAAGTGTCCGTGCGCCAGTCCCCGCTGGCGTTTCGAACGGCAGAGACGGATTTGAGCGCCTTGGGGTACGACGCAAAAATCACGTTGAGGGGAAGATCACCGCAGTTCTGGGTAAAGATAAGATCGGGGTCGACGCCCTGCTGGGCCGCCACGCGCTTCGCCGTTAGGTGCGCCACCTTGGAGCGGCTGTTGCTCTTCAGCATCTGATTGGTGGGCACATCCGCTGGCCACTCCACACGCTGCCGCTTCGCTTTGGCCGGTGGGGGAGAGCTGGTGGTCGCTTTCTGCACCGAAGGCGCGTGGCTAGTTGGAGCCGGCGCCGGTGTTGCCGTCCGAGCAAATGACCGTGATGACTCTGGGGGAGCCGGCTTAGTTGCTGGAGTGCGCCCTACAAAACCTTTAAGCGGGGTGGCACCGCCGTACTTGCCGACGGCGGCGGTGTTTACATTCTGGGAGGCAAGCGCCGCCACCGGGCCGTTGCGCACGTATGAGAAGAGGATCTTGGTTGACTGGTCATACTTCTCGAGGAAGTTTTCGCTGGACACTTGCGGAGCAGGCGGAAGTTGGCGGGAGATGTCCTCATCCTTGATAAACTGCCGGAAGAGAAGATCCTCGACCACGTCGGGAGTCCACGCGACAGCCTCCATGATGACGGTGAGCACAGGAGAAACGGTGACGAGCGGATGGGGTCGCGACGAGCGAATGCCGAATTCTCAAACCCTGTCAAGGACACCCCAAGCAGAGGGAGGGAGGGGGAGGGAGAGGCGAGGTGGTAGAAGGAGGCCAGAGAAGCAAGGCAGAACGGCACACAAAGAGAAACCCCTCCCTGTTATGCACCTCGGAGATGGGTAGCAGATGTCTGTGTACGAAGGCGCTGGATATTGCGCGCGTGTGGATGAATGCAGGCGGAGACTAAGGTGAGAGGAGACGAGGAGAAAGAGGTGAGCGCCGCGGTACATGAACGGTGCAGCGGGCAGAGCAAACGAGAGAGAGAAAGTGGTGCAACCGAAAGCCCATGCATTCGCCGTCGCTGCAAAAACGCTTCACTGCAGACGACAAAAACGCAGCGCGGGGCGGACTTGCGTGCGCGGGCATTCAGCCGAGCACTGGCCAAGAGAACTCAGTGTCAAGTGCGTTGAAGCGCATCAGCCACTTGGTAGGCCACAAACTGCAATGGCACTCGTCGGATTTGTTAGTCCGGAGGAATGGGAGAGGTGGGAGATGTGGAATGACCTCATATGGCTCGGTGTGAACGACTCCGGGCTCTGAGAGCCGCAAAGACCATCTATTTTCGTTTGCGGCTTTACTGCACGTCATTCCACCGCCCATGAGCGGTGCAGAGACCCCTTCTTCCAGTCTTTCCATTGTTACACGGCAGCCTTCGCTCGTAAGAAGAATCCCCCTTAACGCTGCACAAGACACCCGCGGGCAACGACACACAAAAAGGCGCCCTCTCAGAGTCGCATTCGCGGCATACGACATGCGCTCATTGCTGCACTTTGCGGCCGAGCAACACGATGGATGGACGAAGCTCTTCGTGCTGCTCCTCACCTCAAGAAGAAATACACCGATGGCGACGCGCCG
This sequence comes from Leishmania major strain Friedlin, assembly GCF_000002725.2. Lineage (NCBI taxonomy): Eukaryota > Euglenozoa > Kinetoplastea > Trypanosomatida > Trypanosomatidae > Leishmania > Leishmania major. The sequence continues at coordinate 1,324,423 of NC_007271.2, read as the reverse complement.
TCTCCCCGCCCATCGCCGAGACACACATATGCGCACGTCAGCGCAGGAACGGAAAACATTGTGACACACACAAAGGCGAAAAGGGAAACGAAAAGGGCAGCAGAACGGAGTGCGGAAACGGAGCAGGAGCGACTGAAGAACCAGCGGCAGCAGGGGTGGTTGTGATGATTGGGTGATTGAGTGCCAGAGCAGCAGAGCCAACAGACACCTGAGGGTAGCCCGCTTTAGAGTTGGGGCGGGCGAACGATTGAAAAGGATGAGAGTGTGCACTGGTGCAAGGACAAAAGTTGTATACTGCTCGTCAAAGTAGATGGCGACCCAACTAAGCAGTGGGAAAACGAGAGGAAAAGGCGACCTGGGATTCGCTTGCGGACGCAGCGCGGTAGTCCCGCTGGATCACGTATCGACTAACTTCAAGTATGATTTCGGGCAGCGACTATGGGAGACGCACCAATCTCTCTCCCCACTACTTTCCATCTGCCTTCGCGACGCGCAGAGGTGCGAGCGATTTCGTTTCCATTGAAAGCTGCAGCTTCACTATGGGTCATACAGAACTGCGAGCAATCCTCTCCGACCCAAGTCCAGTCATAGTCCTCCCCAAGGAGAGTTCTACCTTTATTTCCAATGCGCAACAGCTCGGTGTCATCTGCCTCTAGAGGCGGTTCTCGATTTGGGGTGCTGGGCAGATTAACCACGCGAATACGTAGTGGCCCCTTGCCTACCGTGTCGAGAAGCTCAGCCTGCCTAGCTAGCGGGGATGCAATCACGATGCTGTCACGACATGGTATGATGCTGCGCAAAATATCGATATCAGTCCACACCCGTGTAACTGACTGACTCACCGCCACGCCCCATCTTCCCCCTGTTGGAGTTGCGCGCAGTCGGCAGTATTCACCACTCCTCCGGACAATGGACTTCGCTTTCCTATCCCCGGCTGAGAGGACTGCGTCATAACGCGCATCGAAATCCAACGCGCAAACGCCACCTGCGCTTGTTCGAGATATGCCCGCTTTCTGTCCGAGTCGGGCGGTTCAGGCTGGGAGGGGGGGGGCAGCACTTGTCGATGCAAACAGCGTTCAGAGTTCAGCTCAGCAATGCATCTGTGTCCGCCCTCCTTTTCCTCGACCGCGAACGTATGCATGCCGTGTGCATCACGCCCAAGAGATTAATCGCGCATGACTTCCTCCTTGTGCGCGGGTTCCAGCTTGTCCATCTGCATGGCTCCAGTGAGATATGCGCCTGCCTTCCTGCAGTTTTCTGAAGGTACGTGAAGCTCGAAGAGCGGCCAAGGTCTATCGCAGCATGGGGCGCTAAGCGCAGTTGCAGGACTTTTCGGTGCTCTGATGCCGCGCTTCTATCCTCACGATTATCTCTTCAGCGCACAGCCTTGTCGGCTTTTTTTTGGTGTGTGTGTGTGTGTGTGTAGGGGGGGGGGACATTCCTTTACTCGCGGCGGCACCGATGGAGCTGCCCCTCCATTTCCACGAAAGAGGCGCAGCAACTCCGCCTCACTGATCGCGAGGTCCTGCGGGTCCGAGACACCTGCTTGTGGCTCCTCTCTTCCCGTGGAGGACCGCGGCAACGACATCCCGCGTGGCCAGGTCCTTCATCGAAAGATGGCGGCCAATACCCCAGGCACTGGCGCAGCGTTGCGTAGGACCTGTCCTGCACGTCGGCTGGCCCATTGAGAGTGCGCTGTTTGCCATGCGCCTTGCTGCACCTTTTCTCGCTGAGGCAAGTCCGCACCGCTGCCCCGACGCCTGCATCGCTTCGCGCAAAAGCCCCTCTGCATGCCAGAGGCATGAAAGCGCGCTCGCCACCCCCACGGGTCGTCCTTGATCCCCGAAGAAGCCCGCCGTGCTTTTCCTTTGGTGCTGTCGAGATCTTGGGTGGCCGTGTGGTGTGTGCCTTTCCGTTGCGCGCTAAAGGGGCTGTGGGGGGAGAACCATCCGCTGCTCCTCGCAACGTCACGCTCCCAGCCCTTGGTGCCGTTGTTTCTTTCGGGTGCGCCGCGGGGCACCCCCGGATGGAGGGCCGCCGCCCCGCCGGCCTACGACCCCCTTTGCGACGGCGGTGAAAGCCGCAAGCTTGGCACGGGGGAGGGGGTGGCTGGTGCGTGCGGTTGGGCTGCGGGTGGGGATCGGGCCCCGCCGCGTGGAGACCCGCTGCGCCCGTTCGATTCTTTCAGGGGGGGGGAGGTGATTCGCCGCTGCTTTTTTTGCACTTTGGGGTCTAACCGGCGCGGCGCGCCCTTTGCGATCATGCGCAGGCCCGCTGCCGCTTTCTTGGCCGTCCGTGCTGCTGTGCGGTGGCATGTGCTTTGCCCACCCCCTAGAAGGGGTCGCCCCTCGGGCCTGGGGAATTGGCAAATGTCGGGGTGCCCCGCGCAGAGGGGGGCAGGGGCCGCTGGCCCCGCTTGCTAAGCATGGCGGGTCTGAGGCTGGGACTCCCCGGCGTAAGCCCACGCGCGGGCCACGGAGATTCCCCGAAAAAGCACCCCAGCCCCGCCACGTCTTGGGCGGGAGCCCCACCTCGGCCAGCCGGTTGGAAACGGCATCCCGACTCATCCTTCCAGTCTTTTCGCTTGGCAATGCGCATCGGCGCCGCGGCCGCCGGCAGATGGCACCGGCTCCGATATGTCGCCTTCTTTTCATATTTGGCGGTCATGCCCGCCAGCAAACGGCGCGTGTTTCTCACCACGCCGGCCCGCCACCCTTTTGCGCTGCGCCCCCCCCTCGTCGTTTCCACCACGGCGTTGGCCAGTGCGGCTGCGCGCTGCCCATGGGGCGTGCTCGCAGGCATCCGCGACGCCGGCGACCCAGCCATAAACGCCCGTGGTTCTCTCGGGGTGGTCTTTGGATCCAGCGATTCAATCCATAAAAGCAGCCGGCACAGAGTTTCTTCAGCGTGGGCAAGTTGCATTCTTGCCTTCCCCGCGCCTGTGCGCGCTAGGGCCCTTTGTGGTGATAATCTCGGGCGAGGAGAAACTAAAAATGTGGCTCATATTGTTGTGCGCGTGCCTCAATGATGCCAAGTTCTTCGAACTCAGGCTCAGCCGATCCCCGCCCTCGGGTGGGCAGTGATCCAGGCATCCAATGACGGCGTGGGAATGTGGGGAAAAAACCGCGCCCATGCAGCGACCTCTCGCTGCCATTTGCGCCGCTGAGGCATACGACGGCAGCATCGGCGGCGCACCGCGAGGCACCAACGGGGTTCTGAGGCGTGCGTGCCCGCAAGGCCGAGTCGAGCTCGACGTCGGGGGTCTGGCCTTACCTGAGGTCACCGCTGGCGAGCCCCGGCCGCCACTCTGCGCGGCTTTTTCGCCGCATCGAGGGGGCGCAGGCGGCGCGGATGACGCGGGCAAGCCTTGATCAGCCAGCCCCCGCCCCCTGTCTAGCGACCGCTCCGCCAAACCCGACTGCTGGAGCAGGGACAGGCGCGCACGTATGCGGCAGGATGATGTGGCTGCGCGATCTTGCTCGTCACTCAACGCGCTAATCCAATGGTCCACTGACGAGCAAATCCGCATTCCTTACCCACTGTAACTGAGCATGGTCGGGCCTCAAGACCGCGACGGCCTCATCCGTAGTAAACGCAGGCCAAAGGAAAAGACCAAGAAGAAATGTGGAATGTCATTCAGCTGGAGATTGGACAGACGACACACCGCGGGCACCACAAATGCGCGAATGCGAGGGAACGTAACACGTCCGCCAGCGCGTCTCGCCTCCAGGTCTCTTTTTGGAGGAGAAGCGAGAGGAACAAGCACCAAGAAACGAAGATGCGCCCGCAGAACAGCGTCAACCACTGTCCCCTTGCCGAATCGCACTCCGCACTCGACGGGCGAGCCCTCATTTTCTGGGCTGACCCGTCGGAGGGGAGCCGACGGCGAGGCTAGGAATGCGAGCAAAGAGACGCCTAAATGAGCGGGAAGGTGTGCAGCGAAGGGAAGGGAAAGGAAAGCATAAAACGATGTCACGACCGTCGTGTTGTGCTGGTGTGCTGTTGTCCTTCGTGCTATTTTTGTCGCAATTTTCAAAAGTGGAGAGGGGAAGCACGTCTGATCAACGGGTGTGCCGACGGAGTTGAAGCAGGAGAAGTTCAGGACAGTACATGCGGCGACGCGTCAACAGAGCGGTCTGTTCAGACAAAGAGAGAAAGAGAGACAAAGACAACAACGCCTGTACACAGCTCAAGGAAACATCAAAAACAAAGGTGCGTAAAATGGCTAACAGAGGCAATAAACCAGAGCATACGGAAAGATCTGCGTCCTCCATCTCGGCGCAGGTGCGCGGAGATGAAAAGAGAGACAGAAACCCTCCGAGCAAATATGTGGAACAAGAATTTATACGACGCGTATGTAAATAGAAACGAAGTGAATCCGAAGTACACAAAACAAGCTAAAAACATCAGAAGTATGCTTCACGTGCGGTACACGCACAGAGAAAACACGGGGCAGGCACTGACAGTCACGCGGGCACCGGCTGTTTACATGATAGGCCCTCGGAGAAAAGGAAAAGAAAGAATGCACCGCGCCTCCCTTAGCACAGAAGCGTGCGCCACAGCACACAGGGAGGGGCACGGCACTGCACATCAATCTCAAAAATAGAGCCACCGAGGATACGCGATCACATGTAACACGAGCTGGCAGCACAATACAGGCAAAAAGACGTACATCACGGAGGGCACAACACACCAAGGCTTCGCGCGTGTTGGGGAGGCGATGGAGGGGAGCATCAGGGACCAAGAGAGGACAGAGAGGGAAAAGAGCGAGTGCATGCACATGGAAAGGAGCAGAAGCAAGCGGCATAATGCAGCAGCGATGAAAGACTTGCGGTGTGCGCAGAAGCCGGCAAGCACACTTCACTTGAAGAACTGAGCGACCCGGGCAGCAACAACGAAGCGAGGAAGACAGAAGGTAATGAGACTTCTACGGGCGTGTTCGTTCTGGAGATGCGCGCCCGACCAGTGGTGTGGCTTCCACAATGAGGAGCCACTTCAGCTTCGTCTTTCCGACGTCCGTCCCTGCCCCCTCCTCCTCTTTCTCCTCCTCAATCTCGATCGCTCCCTCCCATCATCGTTTGCCCAGCACTACAAACGAAATTCGCCACGGCATCATGGTGAATCAACGTGAAGCGGCAGAGCGTTGTCTTCTACGGCGCTTAGTTCAGATGTAATCGTTAAGGCCGTAGTAGTCTTGGTTCTCCTCCATAAAGTTAGTATTCAAAAGGGATTTGCTCATCTCGTTCACCGCGCTGTCTCCCATAAAGACGGAGGAGGCCATGAGGTCGGAGCCTCCGACAGCAACACTTGTCTGCGCCCCAGAGGTGCGCAGGCTATGAGTGGACCCGAGCGCGTCGAGCTCGGACTTGACCTCGGCCTCGCTTCGGTCGATCCACTGGTAGCAGTAGTCGTACTGCTCCCCCATGTCCGCCATCGCCGAAGAAAACAGCCCCACACAGTAGCTGTAGTCTGGCTCTGCCTCGAAGCCGAGGGAGCGCGTATACTCGACGTAATCGGCGAACTGGTGGGGATAGCCCTTGCACAGCTCCGCCGGCGACGTGGCGGTCTTAACGTCGCGAATGCGCTCAAAGCGTGCATCCTTCTTTGGTGATTTGAGCCCCTGCCAGGGTAGGTGGCCACGCGCGAAGTAGGCAAGCAGGTAGGAGACGGATTCGAGGTCATCGCGCCGAGACTGTTGAATGCCCCGGTGTGTGTTGATACTAACGTAGCGTGCTGTGCCAGTCAACGACTTGCCCTCCGCGTACAGAATATGCTTCCCCGTAGAGTCGTGCCACGCCTTGGAGAGACCCACGTCGATCACGTACACGATGTGAGAGTTGGTGCCGACGCCCATGACGAAGTTCTCTGGCTTGATGTCGCGATGCAGGAAGCCAACGCTGTGGATATACTGAAGCCGCTGAATGACCTGGATGCCGATCATGCAGACCGTCTTAAAGCTAAACTTGTGGTGGCACACTTCAAAGAGATCATCCAGGCACGGGCCGAGAAGGTCCATTACCATGACAGTGTAATCGCCCACGCGATCGCAGTAGTAGGACTTTGGGATGCCGACAGTCACCGGACACTCGTTGAGCTTTTTGTAGATTCGGTTCTCCAGGTTGAGGTGCGAACGATAGCCATCCTTCGTCAGCTCCATCTTCATGGCAACAGGGTGGCCGCTGTTCAACTCGACACCTCTGAACACCTCACCAAAGGCGCCACCGCCCAAGCGCTCCTGAATGCGGAAGCGGCCGCCGATCAGCACATCCTGGGCACGTTTGCTCCTTGTGCCCATGGCACCGTTGTTGGCCTCGTCTTGGTCGTGTTTTTGAAAAGACGCCTGCGTCGTGCCACCGAGGAGAGACCGGCTCGAAGAAAGATATAAATAAATAGATCAAGAGCAACCTGCAGAATAGCGAAGGGCTGAAGAGGACAGCAACGCCACATACCACTCACATGTGACGAAGAGAGAGAGAGAGAGACAGACAGCAACGATAGAGGTGAGGGGCACTTTGAAACGGCACAGCATTTCATACGATGAAGAGGAGCGGCACGTAAGCGGGTGTCATCACCTGCAAGGCGAGCAAGAAAACAGGCCAGTAGACGCAGCACGGACTCCAGACGGGAGGGTGTGTATGGCTGTGAGGCGCACGGACGCGGAAAGGAGGCCTCACAAAGAGAGTTGTGCAGGCAAAATACGGCGCTGTGGTGCATCCCCGCGCCTTTTCGACCTCTTTTGTTTTCGTCGCCTTTTGTTCCGATTTGGTCGCATGTTTCGTTCAGCGGCAGCCGCACAAAGGCGCGCCTGTCGATCATCCGTACCCGCCTCCTGCTGAGGGGAGCACCAGCATGTACACTGAAGGACAACGCTACAGCAATTGGTGCAGTGAAACAAAGAAAAGGCAGCAGCAAACGTGTGGAAGCAGAAGAGATTGAGTCATCCGTACGTTGCTGTCTGTTTTGCGAGTGGGCGGAAGAGCGGCGAGGGAGGGAGAGAAGAGCGCCCGCCCCACAATAATGGAAGACGAGACGATGCATGAGGACGCACGCCGCTTGCAGCACTCGGTTGATGTGCCGCGGCGTTGCGCAGGGATGATTGGAACTCGTCTAGAGAGTACCGTGGCAATGCTGTGCGGAGACACAAGTGCGACCAGACCACTCTTCCTCACCCGCGGCTATTCCAATGTATACGAGCGCGCGACAGGCAACGAAAAGGTGATGCTGCCCTCAGGAATGCTGTAGCCCAGGGCCCCACGCAGCTGCCCGTGAGTGATGACCCGAATGAGCTGACGCTCCAGCACGAAGCGCTGCATTTTGTACATCTCGCGCTCATCGACCGCGAAGTCGTAGCCCCAGCCGACGTACTGGTCACAGTTGGAGCAAAATATATCGCGCACGCGGTGCAGCCCCGTCATCAGCTGCTTCTCCTCCTGATGACCATAGTAAGTGTTCTCGCAGCGGGAGACAAGGAAGGCCTTGCCGTGGCGGCCGCGAAAGTTGTCGGAGACGATGTCCTCGGTGACGCAGAGGTGAGCACCACAGAAAGCGCAGCCAAAGCCGCCCTCGCCGCCGCTCGGCGCAGCGAGGCGCGTGCGAAGACGCCTCACCATGGCAGCTGAGAACGGGGTCCTTCACGAGCGCCCAGCAACCACAAAAAAAAAAAGGAACGTAAACGTAGAAAAAGATGTAGGAAAAGTCCCCCAATAGCGAAGCGACAGTGCACACGCAGCGAGATTCACTGAGGAGACGGCCGCCCTCGTCTGTCGCTGTGTTTCCCTGTCTCCTTCTCTCGCTCGTGAGGACGACACAACAACGCTGCTGAAGCAGAGGTGAGCGAACGTGTGCAGCGCTGCAGGCGTTGTCGGCGGATGTGCCGTATGCGCAGAGGCCAACAGCAGAAGAGAAGAGAAAAAGAAACAGATGTGGACATTGAAGTGGCGGTGACAGAGGAAAGATGTCAGCATGGGCGCACCGACATCCTCTGCGCAAGTGGGCGCGGGGTAGATGGGGGCGAATGGTGGCCCAAGTGGGGAGGGCACACAGCGCAGACACTGCTTCTCCATACATCCGTACACGTCACCCCGCCGCTTACAATCCCCCGAACAGCGCGATGCCACTCACCATCACGTCGTGCAAAAGGTCGAGCAGAGAGGAAAGGTGGCCGCATGCATGCTGCACGTCGGAGGCGCACAGACGTGCGTGCAACATACACGCAAGGGAAAAGGCGGTTCACTTTCAGCTATCCGTCTTTGTCTTCATTCTTCCTCTGTAGGCTTTTTTGTTTCGTCACGCCCTCATGTGACACTGCACGTACGCGCTACCCACGCACAGCGTACGAAAAAGGGCTGCCGACACGTGCATTATTTTACGTGTCCCACACCTCCTGTCCTTTCATCGACTGTCACCACAGCTCAACCGACCTGAGAGCGCGCGTAATGTGCGAAACCCGCGAGGAAGAGAGGGGAGCGCAGCGGCGTCAGATGCAGCCCCCTCCCTTCCCAGCACCACACAGAGGCGCTTGGAACCGGCTCGGCGCTGTCGCTTAGCTCACGCGAAGAGGCGAGACGACATCTGCAGCGGCACATGCGCAGAGGAGGGCAGTGGTTGACCGTTCACTAGTATGCTCTTGGGGTTCGGATACGCATGGCTCAGGGTGAGCTTCAACGGTTCCTCCTCCACCCCCGGGCAGGCAACAATGTTGTGAGTGATGGTCTCGACAGGAGTCGTCACGGGATAGGCAATGACGTCGCCAATCTTGAAGCACGTAGGGCGCACCTCGTGCAAGAGCAAAAGCACAAAGTCACCTTTGCCATCGGACACCAGCAGCGTGACGGGTTGCATAGTTGGCTCCGTGACTATGTCTAATACGCCAACGACCTTGGCGGAGGTGCTCTGCGTATACTTTTTGTGGGCCTGCTCGATGCGGGTGCAGATCCGCTGAAAGTCACGCTTGCCAATGCCGCTGGACGTCCTCATGCGACTCTGCGCACGCAGGAGCACCTTCGCGTTTTCCTCCGAGAGGTGGCGGGTGCCCTTGAGGCGGTCCTTGTCGAGGGCGTGCGCCCTCCAGTAGTCCATCGCGGCGGCCCCGAAGTGCCCCAGAAGGCTTTCCAGCACGGCCTTGTTGTAGGGAACATCAGGGTCCTCGGGGCACTTCCGCTCTGCCTGCTGCATTGCCGCCAGCGCCTTGCGTACGCCGTCGAACGTCATGCCCTCCAGCGTCACCTTTGACAGCAGCGACAGCGCCAGCGTGTTCCATGCGTCTGCGTCGTCCACGTTGGAGCCGACGGCAGCACGGGCCTTGGCCACAGCGTCCTCCAAGTACGCCTTGCGCTGGTCAGCCGTGACCCCTTCCCCACCGCAGCGGTTACGCTGGATTTGGCTGTACTTGCACAACGCCTCGGTGTGCGCCGGATTGACGCGCAGCGCATTATCCAGCGCGTCGCAGGCCTCCTTGAAGGCGTTGCGACGGAGCAGGCACTCACTGAGCTCCACCCACGTCGTTGCCGAGCCGGGCTGCAGTTTCAGAGCCGCATTAAGATCCTTCTCCGCCTCCCGCGAAACGCGTGGAAGCAAGAGGGTCGCTTGGCTACGAAGTAGTAGAATTCGAACTTTAGTGGATGTGTCCTTTTCATTCTCAGGTGACGGAAGGCTTGCCAAAACGCGCTCGACGCCGGTGCGCACTGTTTCATTGAAGACGCGAACCCGCTTCAGGTCGGCCACCTCCTTCTCCAGCGCGGCAAGAGCTGCCATGGCGTGTGATGGCGACGGCTTCTTTGTGCGCGTACGCGTGGCTGTGTCTGATATATGCGGTCTCTATTCTCTCTTTGGTTTGAAGGGTAGTCGAAGGACCACTGTCATACCTCGAAGAGCAGTGAGTCGTGTGCGTCTGCACGACAGACGGAAAGGCAGAGAGGGGAGGGTGCCGACACCGACGCGCGATGAAGGCTCGACTAGCCACTGGATGCGAGCACCCGCAGTGAAGACGAAAAGGCAGGCGAGTCACAAGCAGGACTCTATTAGAGGTGAAGGATGCGAGGGAGGGGGAGGGACGTGCGGTTATCTAACCCTTCCCAGGCGGATGCAAGGGAGACGGTAAGAAAAATCCGAACAAAGATGATAGGTGAGCTGATGCCCCCCTGCGTGTAAGTTCGGCGTGTTCGCTGGGAGGAGGCTGGGCACGAGAAGGGAACCGAAGAGGAGACGCGTATCTGTACTCTGCTGCTGTTATTCTAGCTTGTCTCTCTGTGCGCAAGTGTGAAAAGGGCACACACGAGTACGTGCATGCACAACGAGAGCAGACCAACAGAAGCGGCAACGCGCTTGGCAAAGGAGCATACATATGAAACTGATGTGCCCGACTTGTCGGCTGTCTCATTGATGGATGTATCATGGGTGGCAGGCGAAAGCACGCTCGCAAGCGAAATGGCCCGGAGAGATGGAGAAGGGAGAACGACAGGCACAAAAAGATGCAGAAGGAGAAGAGCAAAAGTGGAAGGAATGCACAGGTGCATTTACGTATATATATATATATATATATGTGTGTGTGTGTGTACGCGGATGCGCATCTCTCGCCGAGGAGAAGAGGCGCGCCATGCGGAGGAGCAGGGTGGACAGCAACGCCCCGGGTAACGGTCAGCACCTTTCTTGTTGAGGGAGAGTGTCTGTGGGGGCTTGGTCGTTCCATTTCGCTTGGTAGTGGGCCCACCACCTGCCGGTGGACAGTAGGCAGAAGAGAGCAGTACAGTGAACGGAAAAAAGAAACAAACAACAACAACCGCGGTCGGCCGTCCTGCTCAGTGTGCGCGCGCGTGTGCACCTGCGCACCGTCACCGCTGCTACAGGGAGGCAGTGTAGGCTAGTACTACTGCCTCGCCTTTTGGCGTCGTCACCAGCGTCTTTTTGCGGCAGCTGTTGGCCACGCGACACAGTGAGAGGAGGGAGAGCGCCGACAGAGGCGAAGCGAACTTGTCGACACGCCACGCCAGCGCCACGCCGTGGCTCCCGTCCACGGTGTCGGTCTCATATACGTGTGCGTGACAGCCGTACGTGCGGCGCGTCGCCTCGTCTTCCGCAACGGAACGGCACACCTCCGACCCGATACGGCTCGGGGAAGCGCAGCGATATCGCAACCTCAGAAGCACGTGTGAGAGAGAGGAGGCTGGAAGAGACGCCGCATCGGAGGCGCTGCAGCCGGCTGCAGAGGATGCATCGTCCGATCCATCTTTTCTTGGTCGCTTGCGCACCCGGAGGGAGAGGTAGGTGCCCATGAGAGCGAGGGAAACGGCTGCGTCTCGAAAGGATCCGGAGATGGCGTCGCCTGTGCGTGTGTGCGTTTGTGGCTGGGCCGGAGAGGAGAGAGAGAGAAAGGGGCGAATAGCGTGTGGTGGCGCAACAGTCATGAAAGCGGTTTGTACGCCTCCTTACAACGATGTGTCCATGCCACAGCAGCTGCGGCACTGACCCAAGTGGGAACAGCAGCGATGTCAAGAACGAAGCAGTCCGGTAGTGTGGTGCTCCTGCAGGGAAGGATGGTTGAGAAGAGGATGTGCATGAAAAAACACGAGAGGTGAATGTCAAGAAATGCAGTTCCTGAGCCAGGCGCCATGAACCTCCGCAGGATCAGGGGTTACCCGGGTAGGTCACAGCCCACCGTGGTGCAGACTGCTACGAGCGTGCTGGGGGAAACACACTGCCGCATGGTCGATGGTCTCACGACCCTATGACCTTTTGTGAAGATAATGTGTGTGTGTGTGTGTGTATGCGTAGAAGAGAAGGTGGAAACGCGCGGTGATGATGGGATTATTCACCGCGGACCTCTCAGGGCGCCTCCAACTTGACGCCCACGCTGCATGTGCGCTGCAGGATAAGTGGAGAAGAAAGCAAATGTGGCCAAGAACGCCGCTCGCAACGAGAAAAACGTTAGCGACAAAGAGCGGTCGCGAGATGCGCCAGCGCGTCTCTTTCAGCGTGACACTTCACTCGGCGTCCCCGTTCGCGTCGTGTTCGGCTGCTAAGGACTGCGCTTTGTACATGTCCGCCACCTGCCGTGCGTTTGTGGCGTCTGCGGGTTTCTTGTCCTCGCGCTGGCGCAGGTAGCGAGGAAAGCGCAGCGCGATGCCCTTGTCGGGGTCCACGAGCCCCACGGCTGCCTGATGAACTGGCGACACTGACAGGTCCGCCGCCTTCACCTCCCACACCTGCGCCTCGGTGAGCCAAACATCCGGTTCCTCCCCACCCGCGCGGTAGTAGCGCGGCTTTTCGTCCACCACGAACGGCTTAAGGGACTGCGTGAGCTTCTCCAGCTCTTCGTCCTGGAAGCCGGTGCCGATTTTGCAGATGCTCTGGTACTCATCCGCCTTCGGGTCGTAGCACGCCAGCAGGAAGCCGCCAAACACGCCAGTTCGCTTGCCCTTGCCGTAGAAAGCGGCGATGGGGACAAGATCCAGCGTATCGGTGACGCCGTCCATGTAGTCCTTCTTCAGCTTCAGCCAGTAGTGCGAGCGCTTGGCGGGGGTGTAGTTGGCTTCCTCCTCGAGCGTCTTCACCATTAATCCTTCGCAGCCGTCCGCGATGGACCTCTCCAAAAACGTTTGCACGTCCTCGACCTTCTCCGAATCCAAGTGCGTGGCAAACGACAGCTTTGCCGGGAGGGGATGGATGCACCGCCACAGCAGCTCGCGACGCTGCTGCAGTGTCTTATTCAGCTGCGGCTCTCCGTTGAAGTACAGGATGTCAAACACAAACACGCAGACGGGAATGCTGACATCCTCCTCTGCAATGTTCTTTCGGCCACGATGCTGCAGCACTTGGAAGGCCTGAAGGGCACCGGTCTCCGAATGCACCGCCACAACCTCCGAGTCGAGGATGAAAGACTGCACTTCGACTGGATCAAAGACTTTTGGCAGCATCGAAATGACGTCCGGGTATTTGCCGGTGTGAGTCTCGGAGTTGCGGGAAAAGATATGGAAGCCTTTGTCTTTGTCATAGTGGATCTGCGCGCGCTCACCGTCGTACTTGTACTCCGACGTGAACTTCTTGCCCTGCAGGCGGTCCAGGATGACGGTGATACTGCTCGTCGGGTACGCTAACTGGGGCTTCACCGGCAGCCCAGGCCGAATGGACAAGTCCTTTGCATACTGCTTCGCGATGGAGCTACCCGGCACCAAGGTCATGAAGCCGTTCGCAAGCACCGCGCTCAGAACCACGTCGAGACTTGGAACCTCGTAGAAGATACGCGCGAGACTGTCGGCGCCGGTATTAAGCAGCGTCTGCAGCTGCACCTCGTCCATCTTGTGCATTTGCGCGCCACCGAGGAAGTGAAGAGCGAAGGCGTACCCCACAGCTGCCAAGGCGGATGGCTCGGCAAGGCCAATGCGCATCTTCTGCTGAAGCCCACGCACAATCAAGTTCACCTCCGGGCCCTGTGCGTCGCGCAAAAGCCCCTTGATCAAGTCCGACCGCCGCCGCATCACATCCCTGCCGCTCATCATAGCGATCTCCTTGTATGTCTTGAACACGCTCCGAGCGGAGAGCGGCTTCGGTTTCATGAGCGTACCTTGCTTCTGCTTATGCATCTGCGCGATTTCCGCCAAATCGCCGCTCTGCCGGTACTCCTCTTTGGCTCGCGTCTCCGTCATGCCGCAGCACTCGGCCACCGCCTTCACCAGCACCGCATCACCGATGCCTAGCTCCACGCCCTCGTGCTGCGGCGCATGCTTGTTGATCACCAGGTACATCACCGGCACCAAGTCCTCTGGGCACCGCTCGATAACAGCAAGCAGCAGAAAGGTAAGCTGCTTCAAGCACTCAAGCCGCGAGCCGGTGGCGCTGATGTCTGCCAGCACGTCCACTACTGCCGCAAACGGCACCGGCTCCGATGCACCAGCGGTAGGCGGCGCGGCAGGAACCCGGGGAGGCAACCATACTGCCTCGAACGTCGTCACAGGATCGAAGGAGGACTCCTGGAAGAGCTTCGCCATGGACGTCGCCGTCGGCGGCGGCACATCGGCGACCAGCGCCATGTATTCCGCAACGTGTTGTGCGTAGTAGGCATTCGTTGACTCATTCCAGCTTGTCCGCAGACGAGAGGCGGCGTTCGAGGCCGGGGTGCTCGATACGTAAGAGCCCGCTACCTTTTTCTCCTCCCGGGGCCGCTTTCGATCCTCGCGGTTTGCATCGGTGGCTGCCTTCTGGGCCTCCTCACCCGGGGCATCGGTTCCGCTCGGCCCGCCTGCCGGAGCCTTGCTTGCAACGAAGCGCTCGAAAGTGGTCTGACGCATAACGCACCCGCTTGCAGTGTATGCCAAGGAAAGAGAGAGGTGCGCCTTTTGTGCTCAAGCGTCGTCTCTGTGCGTGGTGAGAATGCAGGTGAGGCTGTGAAGTAAAACGAAGGGCAAGAAGCCCGCTGCACTCACTGCGCCCTACACGTGCGCGTGCTGGGGCAGGCGCTTTTGCGGCCCACCGAACGTGAGAGAGGAGGTGCGGTCACGAAGGGCGGCGTTTGCCCGCAGTGCATCCGCGCGCGAGTGTGGATTCGAGAGTGTGCGCGTGTCCCGCTCCTGGAACTCTTCCACGCATGTCCCGGCGGAGAGCGCGACGAGGGAAAAAGCAGGAGCAAGAAAAGGGTGCCCAGCTTGAAGCCGAAGGGGACACACAGAGGATGGAAAAGGCATCGGCTGTCCGCTATGGAGTGCTCATCTACGAGTTGCGTGCTGCCGTCAGCCCTGAAAGAGAGAGGGCAGACAGCCTTGCTTGATTTCACCGTCGCATTCGGTTTTTTTTTTCACCGATACCGCGTGGCCTTCATTTGTGGCGCGGATCAGCAAAACAATAGGCCGGCATCATCATCACAAGCCGGAGGCCGCAACAAGTGAAGAAGACCACATCGAACCGACCGCGTGCGCGGTGCGCCGACGTCTGCGTCAACGAGCCGAAAAACAAAAGCCGCACCACGCACGAGGGGTGGTGACGACATTCGTTGGACAGCGCACCCACAGCAAAACGTCTGCGGTGATCGATATTGTACAGCGACGAATCACAGGGATCTGCCTTTCCATTGCTAATGTTCTTTGTATGCTCATTCTTTAATAGAGGTAGAACAGAGTGGACAAGAGACACAGACGAGGAGAGTGGGACACACACGGCGAGAAGCTGGCAAACCACAAAAAGAAACCAGTGCACACGCCAATACCAAAGAAAAAAGAGCATCAAATGAACAACGCCCATCGGCCATCGAAACACCGATTGAAGCATCGTTATTCGTACGGTGTTCTATTCGTCCATTCTCCTCCTGCACCGCTTCTTTCACCTCCGGTGGACCACACACACACACAAAGACAGAGAAGGCGAGCACCAAATCAGGCAACACAAGACAAGAAGCCAAAAAAAAAGGGAAAAAGACAAGGGAGATGGAGGAGACGAAAGCACGCCAACATGGGGGGACGCACCGACAACACACACACACACACACACACGCAGACACAAACCCGCGAGAGATGCACAATGGGTAAAAAAGGGACAAACCCGCAAGAAAACAAAAACACAACACGCACAAAGCAGGAGCGGTCTCCAGCGCACACGGCAAGAAGAAAATAAAAAAGAGGAAGACAAGAAAAGGGATGAGAAGGGGGCACAAATCACACACACACACACACGCAAAAGGCCAACAGACAACACGTACACAGCGATACAGGGATATGCGGCAGCGCAGTTCCTTGTTTCTCCCGGATGCCCTCACCTGAACTGCCTGCTCCTGCTTCAAGCGTCAGTCAGCAACAGTCAGAGAAGCCCGCCTCACACAGTGCGCCGCGTTTATATCATCAACCGCCATCTTCATCATACACGCGTGCACACACACACACACACACAGAGTCATCCAAAGATACGGATAGAGGAGGCAAGAAGAGACGGTCACGGTGCCTCCCCCACCACTCCCTCCCTCCCTAATCGATTACATCCTTTTTTGTGTGCCACTCAGACTGACAGACGGTGGCGCAAGGTGACGGTACACAGAAAGAGAGAGAGCGAGAAGAGGTCACCGCTACTTTGAATCTGAATGCGCGTGTGTGTCTTTTGTGTTTGTAATATCGCCGTGCTTGAAGAACGTGGATTCGCCTGGACTAGTACAACAAAAGGACAAGAGTGTCGACCACAGCGGAGAAACAAGTACACCCACACCAACAAAGGAAGTGAGACACGCACGCGCGCACCAGCACACAACCGAAAGCAACGTGGAAACGGGAAGCAACCAAAAACAAAACAAGCAAAAAAAAGATCTCTAAACGAAAGCGTGACGACGACAACCGGGGACAATGATAACAAAGAGGAAGACGAAAGCAACCGACAAACCAGCGCAGCGACTAGACAAAATACAAACATACACACACACACACACGCACCAGCACACAGACACAGACATACACGCACACACACACAAAAGCGATGGAGAAAGAGAGCTGACAAGACGAGAACGGCAACAAAAAAACTAAAACGAGAGACAAGGAAAAAGACAAAGATGGAGTTAAAGAAGAGGCAGGGGTCCACAGCCTGCGCACTTTTCGTGTCGTGGGTGCTTCTGACTATGGGCAAGTTTGTGCTTCCATGACAAGGAGCGCATGCGTGGGTGCCTTCTACCACCTCCGTACACCGCACAGTCACCCATCCAGAGCAGGACAACCCCCCACCCACCCAAACACACACACACACACACACACCTCACCCACAAGTGCTGTTTCTCCTTATCTTCTATTCTCAGCCACGGATCATCGATATCGAAAGGATTGCCTGGCAGAACGGAAAAAAAAAAACACACAACAACACAACAACAAACAGAGAAATGCTCCAAAGCAAAAGAGAGACCTCCAGATGAAAGCCGTCGGACACCGGGATGGTGAAACGAAGGGAGACTGGCGGGGGATCGTCGGAGGCGACGTGTTTGTGGGCCAAAACGTCACGCACACGCATAGATGCAGGTAAGCGCATAACAAGGGAAAAGATCTGAGAGTTACTACGGCTTGCAGTTAGGTGGGCTTGGTAAGCGTGCCCAGTCTAGGCAGGTAGGTGGGTTCTGTGGGTGCTCTGCCTGGTGGCGTCACCTGTAGCGGAGGCTCGAAGTCCTCAGCGGGCAGCGCATGCTTCTCGTCGTTTGCTACCCCAGAAAGAAGGCGACAACGACCTCCCCCTGTTGCTGAGGCGGGCGTGGACGACAAAGCGTCTAACCCACCCACTTCACACACTTACTGGAAAACGGCTTCCGTGCATACATGCCTTTGTCTACGACTCCGGTCTGTGCGCGCTCGCTTCGTGATTCGCGTGCGCCCCGTTTTTGCTTTTCATGAGGTGCTGACACCGCTCAGATCTTCTCTCCTTTTTTTTTTTTGCGAGAACCCTTATTCCCGAGAGAAGTACAAACAAGCATAAGTGGCGGTGGTGGCGGGGAGAGAGAGGGGAGGGTGCAGAGAGAGTTGAGAAGCGATCGAAGCGACACACAAAAAAAAATCAAGAGAACATGGCGAAGAAACCAAAACAAAAGAAAACACGAAACACAGCAAAAAGAGCGCACAGCGAGGAGGACGAAAGAAATAACAAGGGCAGAGAGCCGGTGGAAAGGGGGGAGGACTTGGAACACTCAACAGCGTCACGCACTCACACGCTTTCTTGTTTGACGAGCACACACCTGGTCGCAGATATACAAGAAAAAAGTAAATAGTGAAACACAGATGTACGGTGTCTGTGCACGCCCCTGTGTGTGTGTGTGTGTGTGTGTGTGTGTGTGTGTGTGTGTGTGTGGTAACAATCCACAAAGACACGGCGCCCCAGCGATCTGTGGGAAGGTAGGAGAGGGAAGGAGAAACAAAATCAAAGAGAGATACGCCCTTTCTCACATTGACGTGTGCTGCTCCAGAGTCGCAGAGAAGTCCCTCAGCCGGCGCCGGCCCACCCTTTACCTCGTCAGTCCGCCCATCCATATAGGGGGAGAAGCCTTCCGTATCGACGCTATGCTGCTTCCTGATTCTGCTCCCCTTGCACGGTCTTGGGCTGCTCTCTCTCTCTCTCCTGTGGCGTCTCACGCTCCGTCTCTCTTGAATGGCGGTGGTCTAGCTGGTGTCTGTGCGTCGGCGAGCGAGCGAGCCACAACGCATCGCGACCATCCCCCTCCCTCTTTTATTCTCCCCTCGCCGGAAGGTCAGTTCTACGTCCGTCACAGCAACGGGTGACGCCAAGGGTGGTGCCGCGGTGCCCTTATAACTGCACATGTGGCGCAAAGCGGTGAGATGGGGAAATCCGTGACGCGCGGTGCTGCCGGTGGCGTCGGCAGCAGCCGAGCGCAAGAGAACAACGGAGCAGGTAAAGGAACTGAGAAAAAAAGCGATCCGCTAATCTGGTATCTGTAACGACTTGTATTGAGAAGAGCAACACGATCAACGAAACAAAGGGGGGAGAGACAGCGGGTGTTCGAGTCCACCGTTGCTGCCAGTCGTGCCTCCCTCTCTCATTCAGGACTCTCTCTGCATGGACGCTTTGACTCCCCCTCACTGCGTCACGCTTGCCCCCCCCCTTTTTTTCGCGTTACCCTATTACAGGTGCCGTGGCCGCAGCGACGATAACACTGCACCAACAAGTCGCCTCTGAGGCCCTCGATCTCAGTCAGCGATGCCGCAATCAAGGGACGCGTCCAGCGGGGAAGAGAGACGGTGCGAAGAACAGTGGGACACACGCACAGATGATAAGGCTGAACTCACAGAAAGAGAGAAGGACGGGCGAGATGTCTCCAGCATGGCGCACATGAGACGCGGACACGGACGACCCACACACATAGACGACAAAACAAAAGGAAAAAAAAACGGTGCTGACGTGAAAGCGGACGGTGCGCAGATCCATGCATCGGTGTCGACTCACACAACTGAGATCAGTGCAAGGAGGAGCAAAGGCGGGGAGAGGGAGGCCAGCGGGCGGAGTCCGACGCACAGCACATACCAAAGAAGGTAGAGAAACAGCTCCCAGTCATAACAGAAAGAAAAAAGTAAGGACAAGCACTTCCTCAAGCACAAAGGCACACGTGCACACCGCCACGCACAACATGAGCAACCGTTGTGGCGCAAACTTGCAGAAAAAAAAAAGAAAGATCCCTTCACGTACGCACAAGAGAGACGAGAAGTGAGAGTGTGTCACACATACAGACACAAGAAACCAAGACCACCAACTCATCGCATGACAGGCGCAAGACAAAAACACACAAAAAAAAATCACGAACAAACAAAAGAACGACGACGCAATCAGCGCTTAGTATATCAATTAATCAACAACCTCCTCTCTCCTCCCCCTCCTCCCCGCCCGTCCTTCACAGACAGACAGCCGCACAGACACAAAGAGGCTGGTGGGTGCTGGCACCGTCGAGACGTACGCGAGGGTGCACAGCGCCAGCATCGAGCACACACAAGACAAAAAAAAACATACACGCTTAGCGCTGCAGGGGCAGCCCCCACAGGGAGGCGCGCGCACTAAAGAGCTGTTTCTCGACGCGATACGCACACGTCCGTGTTCTCCATCGCTTTTAAAGAGCACGAAAAGGGAAGTGGCCGAGCGGCGGTCGCCAAACTCTGCCTCACCATCCGGTGGCGTGCCCACGGCATTCGCCGTCTGCCACCTTTTTTTCGCTCTGCTGACACGCAAAGTGCACGAACCCAACTTTTTTCAACCCGCTCACCGACGTCGCAGCTGCGCGCTCTCTCTTTTTCCTCTCCTCTGCTTGGCCTAGTACATCCTCGGTGGCTGGTACTGCATCATGTTGGAGTTCATGCCGGGGTGCATGTTCATATTCATGTTCATGTTCGGCATCTGGCCGTGCATGTTGTTCATCGGCATAGGGACGTCCATCTGCGGATCCATCGGGCCCATGTCCATGCCCTGGTTCTGCGCAACGAAGAGGATGTCAGCCGTGGGAAAGTGTGCGACGAAGACATCGGGGCAGAGGCGCTCGCACGCCTGGCCGACCAGCCGGCGCGCAGCGTTCACCACCTGCACCATGTCGTACGACAGCGGCTCCTCGTAATTGATGACACGAATCGCCTCGAAGCCCATCGTGAAGAACCAGAAGAGCGTTTGCAGGTCGGTGTCCAGGGCGTACATCTCAGGGAAGGTGGTGCACAGTTCCTCCATCGTGCACTGCGGGTTGCACAGCACGTACGTCATCAGGAAGCCCGCAGAGAATTCGGCCGGGAAGTTGAAAGGAAGACGCTGCACAACGTTATTGAACTGGTCCCACGGCACCGTCGTCGCGCGGTTGGCGAACAGAAGCATGGCGACAACCTCGTGTAGGACGCGCAGGGTGCGACTAAACAGACGAGAAATGACGCCGAAGGCGGCCATCTCCGGATCAAAGGGTCCCGACCACGGCCCGCATACGTTGGCGGGGATAATGGACACCAGCCGCGACGCAAAACGCACACCCATGGGAATGGTGTCGTCGACACGATTGAGCACCACCACCAACGGATCATCGTTCAGCGTGCCAGTGCGCATGAGCTCAATCAGCAGCACACCGTACTCGCTCAGCGTCGGGCAATCAAAGCGCTCGAGCGCCTTGCAGTACACGGACGGCCCGCTCGACTCCGCGCCGTCTGTGGCGTGCGTGAAGTAGCCTAGGAAGTCGAGGGAGCGCAGGTAGACGGCAGCCAGCGTAGCCTGGACTGACTTGTAGATGACCGGCTCGGCCACCGCACAGCCGCAGAAGGACACGATATCGGTGAAGTAGACGTTGTCTGCGTCGCGCGTCGACTGCAGCAGCTCCTCCTCCATAAAGCTCCAGTACGCCAGGTCAATGGTGGGCGGGTTGCTCAGCTTGCAGACACGCGACTGTGACTCTGGCGCCTGCTGCTGCTTCTTGAACACAACATACTGCCGGATCCAGTAGAAGTCACTCGTCTTGGGGGCTATCGGGAACAGTTGAAAGACCACCTGCACGCGTAGTGGCAAGATCGACTCCGCGGCGCGGCGGTAGGCAGAGGTGTCGATGAGCGGCCAGTCATCCGCAAGTACCTCCTGACTGTGGATGGCGAAGGGCAGCGGCAGCAGCGGGCCACTCATAAAGAGGTAGAAGAACACGATAGGCATCGGGCTACCAAAGATCGGGCGAATCTCGCAGCGGCGTGGCCGGTTGTGCAGCGTCGACAGCGGCACCAGCTGCGCATCCACGGTGAACACCGGTGCATCCAAGGCGCCCAAGTTGCGGCGCAGCAGCAGCTTCTGATCTTCGCCGACGCGGTGTTGCTTCATGAAGGCGTCTACGCGGGTCGGGTCGCGCGGAAGGCGGCAAAGGTCGTCGAAGGTCTCGCGGCGGTTTTTGACGCGGAAGAGGCGGTTCTTCGTTTCGTAGAGGGCAATCGCGCTGAAGTCGTCCTCGGAGAACTCGGCATCGTAGCGCCGGCGCAGCGCGGCCATCATGGAGGCCTTCGACACGCAATCGAAGGTGCCGGCGTCGACATCGATGTTTGTGATCACGCGGTCGATGCCAGGGAAAGCAAGCAGCTCCAGCGACCCAAACGTTTCCGAGGTCATCGTGTTCGATGGGGCGAAGAAGGCAGAGATCTGGCTCCACGCTAAGTACGGCGCCCGCATCGTTTCCTCGGCAACCTCGCACAGCTTCCTAACGATTAAGCCCTCGACATCCTCCTCGATTGCAAAGCGCGAGGCGAACTTTTTCTGCGCCTCGGCTGGCACGCTGCGAACCGTCTTGTTCTTGTTGTAGGCGCTGTAGGACGCCACCTCCATCGGCGGGGCCGGCGATGTCGTGTCCTGGTCTTCCATCGGATGAAACCCGCATCCATTGAACACAAACATCGGCTTAAAGTCCGCGTCACAGGCCCGAAAGTACTCGCCCAGCTTGCGCACCATCTCCGTGTACTCGCTGATGATGGTGTAGGCGGACCACGGGGTGGAGGCAGTGAAGATGGTGAGGGGGCCGGTGACGTGCACGTCTTGGACGACATCGTCCAGCACACGGTTACCATCGAACACGATCGAAACCTGATTTGAGTTCGGCAAGCGGCGCAGTTCGCTGAGCTTTAGCCCCTTCTCCTCGATCTTGGTCTCCGTGACGAAGCTCTGGATGGTCGACGCCATCGACTGCTTCGAGTGTGGGTACATGGCACCGCTTACAGATGAAGGAGGTGCGAAAAGAGAACGGACGCGACGACGCACGCAAGGGGCACCTCTGTGCAGAGAGAAGAAAGGAAAAAGAAAGTCTAAGGACACAGACGGTACGGACACAAATTCGTCAGCTCAGCTCCGCTCAGCTCCACGCTAGATGTGGATTCGATACTCCGTGCGCTCTCGCTCGCTAACTCTATGAAGGCTCCTCTGAACCCGAATTACACCACACTCAAGACGCCGATGTCACCAGCGCACACACGCGCAAACAGGGAAAAAGGCGGAGGCGAAACAACAACAAAAAAGAATTTAGTAGCGAGAGAAATCCGCGGCGACGACGACAGCAGAAGAGGGGATGTCTGAAAGGCTGGAAGAGTGTAGTCACCAACGCAATGACTGTAGGAAGATAGTCAGCTGCACGCACACGCACAGACCGCGAAAAAGACCTGAATATATGGAGTTACTCTGTGTATGTAGTTCGCTGTAGCCTCCTCGTACGTCCCGCAATGCTCGCGTGCCGCGTTGCTGTTGTTGTTGTTGTTTTTTGGTAAATAGACGCGCGTAACCAGCAGAAGTCAGCGAAAGAGTCGAAGGCGGAAGAGGGAAGAGAGAGGGGACAAGAATTAGGCTGAACTATCCAGCACCGAGTGGCAAGAGACGAAACGACAAAAAACAAAAGAAAGGATACACCTGCAGATCTGCCCCGAAGTGACGCGGGCGGGTGTGCGGTGCAAGGCCGATGTACGCAAGGAGTGCGCAGCGTCAGAGAAACAGCGTGTGCACGATGCGGTAGACGGCAGCACCGACAGAACGTGCACGGTGGAGTCGTGTACGGGGTAAGTGGTGCGCCGGGAGTTGAGCAACGCGCATGCACGCAGAAGCAGGTGAGGAGCCCGGCCAGTAAGTGCGGTACGAGGAGATGGGAAGAAAGACATCAGTAGAAGAACGGAGAAGGGCGAGGAAGAGGGAGTGAGATGGAGTCGAACAACATGCGCGTCGGCGCGTGCAGAGCGTACACTGCAGGGGCACTAGTCGCCAAACGCGGGGTCTCGAAAAAAGGGGGTAGAGGACGCATAACAATGCCCCTTCTCGGCTTTCGCCGCGGCTTCAGGGCGGTCACGTCGAATTCCATGTTCCACCCTGAAAACACACAAACCGAGAGCGTGCGTCAGACGGGGCAAAGCGAAGAGACGGGCTCACGCCCCTTCCACTGGCAGCCGACCACTCGCCTTGCTTGTGCTACACCGGCCCTGGGCGATGTGTTGCGTCAGCACAGGCTCATCGTTGTTGTGCTGTTTTTTTTTTTTGGGGGGGGGGAGTTTTCTTTTTTCTTTTGCGAAGATGCAAGCAGCCAATGCATTAATATCGTGCTCTTCTGCCTCCGCCTCCACCCCACCCCCACCCCCTTTCCCTCGCTCCGCTATACGTTGCAGCCGTCCGCACCGTGCGCGTTGTCACAAGCACGCCGCGCAAGTGCAGTGCGAGGAGCGGTCAGAGGGAAGAAGGAGGAGGGGGAGGGGTCAGGCTCCGCGTCGGTGATGCGCGAAGGGCTGTAGAGTCGAGACAGCGACGAGAGAGAATCATTACACACGAGCCTAAACAACGGAAACAGAGGCGCTGGGCGTGTTAGAGAAAGGAATGGAAAGGAGCATGCTCAGGGAAGTGCAGCTCATACATTCGCACAAGCACAACTTTACATAAGAGAAAGAGAGAGTGCATGTGTATGTGGGTGTGCACCCGGCTGGTTTTTGCGCAAGTGTACGTACACTCGTGCACAGACGCCTCCGTGGAGGCAGGACGAACAGAGTCGAGCACATACACGAGGCTCTCATACAATAACCGCGTTGACTGACGTTTGAGCACGACAACGCTAATCGCACCACTGCATCACTTTCGACACGCTGCGCCGAGCTCGGACACATGGCACAACCACACACGCGCACACACCCGTGTAGAGTGAGAGCGGCGGAAGCATCTGACACATATGCGCGACGCCAACAAGACACCACTCACCCCATCAGGGCGACACACGCATTCGCATACCTCCATGATCCCACCCAAGCGCCTCCGTCGAGTAGCTCGCAAAGGCTGCTGTGGGCGGAGCGGCGCCGGCTCACGTCACAGTAGCCGTCGATTCAAGCGACAATGACGGGAGCAGCTCACGGTAGGATGGCATGTACACCTCCCAATGGAACACCAGCATGTGGCGCAGTAGTTGAACCTGCTGCTTCAGCGTGTCCGTCACTAATCCAAGAGGCGCCACGTCATCGGTGTTCCTCACCAGCATGGCCTCCATGAACTGCAGCACGCGCCGCTCAAACGTCACATAGAGTGGGTCCTCAGTGTTGGTCATCTTGTCAATGGTGGACCGCACCGTCTGCTTTTCGGTGTCTGCTAGGGTAACTTTCGGGGCAACCGCCGCAAGCGAGGCCGTGTCGTCGGGCGCAGCCTCCCCAACATGTAGGTGGTACAGCTGACTCTCGACGAAGTCGATCACCGAGTCCTTGAGAGTATCTAGACGGATGTCCTCGGCGAGAAGCGACATAATTTGACTATGCAGGTGGCGAATGACGGTCGACACCGTCGACGGCTTCATCGCGCGGCGCGCAAGCACGCTCGAGATGGCGCCGTCCAGCAGCAGCAGCAGCGTGCATTCCTGCACCGTATTGGCTGCTTTGAAGATGATGTGCTTCTCGAAGTAGAATATCTCCGGCGGCAAGTCCACCCAGCGATCGAGACTCGTGTGCCGGCCACTGCGCAGCAAGTCCAGCGTTCCGATCAGCAGCGCACCGCGCACCCGTCGCTCCTCTGCCGTGACGGACGTCCACGCCAGGGGTACGCTCACCGAGGACCACAACAGCACCCGCTCGTCGTTGATGAAGCGCTGCAGGAAGGCGATTGAGTGGACCCACTTGCGCGGCAGCGGCAAGCATGCAGAGATGAACTCTTGAATGTATTGCACCGCGTTTTGCTTCAGCGACGCATTAATCATAACAAGGGAGAACTTCGCGACGTCCTCGCGCAGCTCGCGAATGGCCTCAAAAAGAAAAGCGAACGCGTTCGCCACAGCGGTGCCGACGTCAGGCGTGCAGTGCTCGATATTGTCGCACACGGCAGACATGCGGGCCATCATGGTGGCCTCGCGCACTGGAGAGCTGCACTCGATCACCTTTTCACCAACGAACCGCACCAGGTTGGAGATGTTGCGCGCGTTACCGCGAGCTTGGCGCTGAATGATGTTCCAGTCCAGCACATCATGGAACTCCTGTCGCAAACGCGGACGCAGCCGAGGTGGCAGCGCCTCCACAAAACGATCCTCCACAAGTGCCAGGAGGCCGAAGAGACGCTGCAGGTGCGGCGGGGTTGTGTTGAGGTCCGTGGCCAGCAGCTGCAGCTCTGCTTGGGTAAGGGCTGCAGCCATCCTCGCCTGCGGCCGCTCCGGCTTGTCCTTGTCCGTCTCCATCTGCATGACCGCTTCATATGCCTTTTGAGCCTTGAACTCTTTCTGAAGATAGCGCTCGCGCCGCTTGCGCTCCTCGTGGTCGGCCGGCGGGCGTGAGATACCCCGCTCATCAACATACCACCCAGGCGGCAGTTCAGGCCCAGCATGCCGGCGCTCACAGCCGGACGCCGTCGCACCGCCTGGTGTGGAAGACCCCGCCAACGCCGCTGTCGCACCGCCGGCCTCGTCTTCGGAGGCTGTTGTGTTCGCGTCGAGCATGACACACGGAGGGGTGGCGTACTCGATCCGTCGCGTGGGGTCGTACGCCTCGATTTGCTCGACGCGCCGCTTGACATCGGCGAACTCGTCGGCGGTGCAGAGCCGGGAGAGCCGCTGATAGAGAAGCGCGGTGAATCTCTTTAGGTCGTGGTTGTCTGGATCCTTTCGGGAGTGCGCCACCGCCTCTATAAGCGTCGCGCGGGTGCAGCTCACAAGCTCATCACGAGCCTTCCCTGTTTGGGGCGGTGAGGCCTGCGTGCTTTCATCGCCCAGCCGCGATTTTGGAGACTCGAACTCGCTAGCGCTGTCTGTCGCCAGCTCCCGCTTAACCTGCCGCGAATACTGCAGCCACGCGCCTCGCATCGACTTCAGAAGCGAGTGACAGTAGGCGTCGTCTGTCGGAGATGCGCCGTACACCTTAATCTCGCGCACGACATCGAGCAAGTGGCGCGCACACTCTCCAGTCCACTCTGCGCTTCCACGGCTGCCGGGTGTGCCGGACTTTCGCGAAAGTGGCGGTGCCCGTGCCCCATCAGCGGCAGCCTCTGGGGCCGTCGATGCCTGCGACGCAAAGTAGAACGCCAAGAGAAAAGTGTGCGGATTCATGGTCAGCCGTCGCTGGATCCGCACCTGCACCTCGCCGCCGACGCGCTTCGACAGCGGTGCTGGTCGCACGTACATCTTTCCGACATGCAGCTCAATCAGCCGAAGGGCATGCTGGGCAATGCTAACGAGACGCCGACGATGCGGCTTCCCGGTGAGGGGGCAGATGGCCGCGCCGGTGGTGCCGCACATGCTGCAGCTCCAGCTGTCCGTGATGAGAATATGCTCCACGCTGTCAGAAGACGGAGGTCTCAGAGGGTCGAGGGAGAGGCCCAGGTCCTCGAGTTGCTGCAGATCTGCGCTTAGTTCACGCATGCTATCGGAAATCCGCACACGCTGCTTGGGTGCTGGGGCATCTTTAGGAGCGGCGACGTCACCGCCGTCCCCTGCGGCATCTGCGCCGGTAGACATTACGTATGTAATAAGGGGGAAAGAAGGGAGACACAGTAGAGCGAGGCTGAGCGACAGGAAAAAAATGAGTGAACTCTCGAGAGAAGAGAGTTGCGTACGCCGCGGTGGTAGGCGGAGGGTGCACGGTGCAGACAACAAAGGCAGTTCCTCTGCCAAGCGGTAGAGACGCGGTGATCCCCCGGCAGGACTGAACAGGCCCCTAGAGGATCGTCTCACTGGATGCAAACACACTTACACGCGACGGATGCGGACAAGAGTGTCGAGCAATCTAAGAAGAGAAATGACGTCAAACGTGAGTATCAGGGTGGAAAGTTATGCAGCGCGGAAGGGAGCGGGCGAGAGAGGGGGTGAGAGCATGAGCACCGAGCGCTTGCTTCTGTGCAGCGGGAGAGGAGGGGAGAGAGGGGGGGGGGCAAAGCGGCTGCGGTGTTGGGCAGGCGCAGAAGAGATCGCAAAGCGAACAGAGATGGCGAGGGCAGCAGCCTCGCTGGCAACCAAAGATGCGGTTGCCTTGCATCGGCCAGCGCTCCGTTCACCGTACCATCGTTGTGGTCACTGGGCATTTTTCATCGACAAATGCGCGACCCGCCAGTACCACAAAGTCTTTCCTTCCTGCCCCCCTCTCTCTCTCCTCTCTCCTCTCTCCTCTCTCTCTCTCTCTATGCGCTTCCACTGCCCCTTTCTGTCACGGCAGCGGTGGAGCGCGAAAATGGGCGGGGTGAGTTGGCCGGATCAGCAGCACCAGTGGAAGCCATCCTCTCAGTGAGCATGCATCCCCCCATACGGCAATCTGGAAAGGTGGTATCGTTTGGCAGCCGTGACATGAAGAGACGTGTCATGAGTGCGAAAACGAAGATAGAGAAGCATTCAAACAAAACGAAACAAAGCGAAAAACGCATCAAGGCAGCCAGAGTGGAAAAGTAATGAAGAAGGCGACGGAGCAGCGCAGTGGGCGTGCACGGAAAAGCCAATCGACTAGAAAGAGGAGGAGAGGAAGCACACGAAACCGCACAACCGCTTCGGGGCACCGGCGTCGAGGTGCAAACACACACAGAAAAGAAAAAAAGGCATCGAGAGACGTACGCAAATGTCTGTGGATTCACGAAACACCGCCATAAGGCTCTCCACCATGCGCATACATCAAAGAGGAGGGAGGCAAACAAGAACTTAAAAAGGCAACCACGGATATCAACGCGAAGGCGCACGAGAGAGCCCGCGAAAGAGATACCACCAGCACAGCAAGCAGAAAAACAAAAGCGGCAGCAATGGCAACGCCTGTGGGTAGCAAACGACCCACCGCCAGAAAGGAAAGGAAGCAAGAAAACGAGAGTGGGAGAGAGGAAGGTAGGTGGATGAGGAATGGTAGTGTGATCCGTTAAAGCGGTTTAACGCCACGGTTCCGCTACAAACAGCACACCGAGACACTTCATCGCCCCGGATACCCCGGCACTTACGCGAGCATGTGTACACCCTTGTGCGTGGATATGAAATCCGACTCGCCCAAATATTGCGCTCTAAAGATGTCTCTGTGGCTCTGTCCATCGTTCATGTGCTCCTTCTGCGGGATCGGATGGGCTCCGCTCCTCCACCTCGCACGTCCACACCGGCCCAAGGTGACGCAGTTGCTATCTCCACCACGCATGCCCGCCAGCTCTTCGGCCCTGGCCGTCCAAATTACATGCCTCCTCCGCTGATCAACTCGACTGTCCCATCCTCCCTGTTGAAGGATAAGCCGAAAAAGAAGGAGCAGAGGAACGGCTGCGTCGTTCTTGCCCACGTGCAAGTCCACGCAGCGCTGCCCAGAGGGAAGCGGAGGGGAGAGAGAGAGGGGAGGGGGGAGACACAGAGCGAGCATGGAGAAGAAGTAAAACAAAAGAACGCACAAAGCAAAGGGAAAGAAATACGTGAGGCGCCATCTGTGTCACGGCGTCGCTCATTGTGGCCTTTCCCTCCCTCTCTCTCTCTCCCGCGGCAATTCTGCCTCCTCATGTCTACATAAAGGGCGCAGCCTTCGTTGGGCGCTGTGTTACACACCTTCAACCCTCCTCCGTCGCCTTCTCCCTCGTCACCGACAAGCAGTGCAACGGGCACACACGCAAACACGCGCACAGAGGCATTTGTATAAGTGTGTATGATGAGGCCAAGAAGTATAAATGGAGAAACATGCGTGTGTGTGTGTGTGCGCGCGCGCCTGACTACGACTGTGGGGAGGGGGAAGGGGGGCAGCTGATAAGGCGGAGAGGCAGCAAGCATCCTCGCATGTGGGCGTCGCCATGTGTGGGCCTGCTACATCGCTTCATGCGTAGGGGGGCCGGCGAGAGAGGACGATACACACACGTACACGCCCACGCATGTCTACAGACAACGGCGCCGCTTCGCTCTTGTCCCCCAGCGCCTCCCTACACCAATATACGGCACACCTGCCCGGCCAGTATCTCGCACCCCGCATTAGCTGACCTCCCAGATGCGTGCCACGCCGTCCACGGAGGCGGTCACAATTGTGCTGCCGTCTAGAACGAGTCCACGCGTCAAGTCCTTCCAGGCATTCGCTTTCACCGCCAGCGTGCGATCCATTTTACGCGGGTCCCACACGTACAGGCTCGAGCCGCTGCACGCTGATATGTAGCGTTCATTCATCGCCACCGCCGTAATCACCTCGTTCAGTTGTCGCTGTGACGTCAAATGGAAGCCGTTGCGCACATCCCAGAGGCGCAAGACGCAGTCGAAGCCACCGGTCACGGCTACGTTACCGTGTGTACCGACGGCCGGCACCTTCTTGTTGTGAGCGTGAGTAATGTCTGTCACCACGCAGTGATTCGTATCGATAAGTGTGCAGGCGCCCGTTCCGCCGCCGACGATCACCTGGTTCATCTGAGTGGCGCACATGGCTTGAATAGACGTGCGGCAGGCGATAAAGGAGCTGTTTTGCCGGTCTGAGTGCAAGACGCAGACAGTGGCGCTGAGCCCGCCGGAAAGCACCCCGCTATTCACGTCATTCGGGTTTGCGTACGTGACGGCGAACACGTCGTTTTGGAAAGAGGCCACGGACACCGTTGTCAGCTCCTGGTTGGCCAACGAGTATTTGTAGATGACGCTCGTGCCGTCTTCACAGGCAGTGGAGAAGTCAAACTGAGAGGAGAAACTGACATCCCAGATGCACGCCTTGTGGGGCCGGAACTGGATCAGGGGGAGCCCGTTGCGGTCGATCAGGACTACGTAGCCGCTATTCGTGCCGATCGCGAAGCGGTGGTCGCGCACGTAGGAGAGAGAAATCAAGTTTTCGTTCGAGCCGAAGGAGTATTTGGCCACGCGTGAGATGCCGTCGTGGGATGTGCCAGATTCCAGTGGAGGCTGCGCGCTCGCGCTCATCTCCATGAAGGTGCTCTTCTCGAGGTGCACAATGTTCACCTGATTCGAGATGCGCACCTTCTTGCGGGTTTTGGTGACCTCCGGCTTCGCGGCAGTCTCACTTGACGCGACATCATCGCCGTGGATAGCCTGCTTTCGGTGCGCGCTCTCCGATAGGTCTTCGCGAATGTCCACCTCCGCCATATTGTTGTTCTGCAGCCGGCTGCGAAGTGTCACGCTCCCGCGCATCAGCGCCTCGGGGAAGTGGGGATGCGGTTCACACATGAGCAACACGCGAGACTGAGCGTGCATCTTGCCCGCCGCCCGGACCTCCATAATGCAGTCGCTAATCTGGCGCAGCAGCGTGATAGACTTGGTCGCCTGCTCCACGTAGATCCACAGTCCCTTCTCCAGCGACTTCTTCAACACCTCGCCGGCATTTTCAAGCGTCTGCCGTGTCTTCATGCGAGCCACCGTATCAATGTACATGACCTCTGCCTTTGCCTTCTCGGCCGCCAAGGTAATGGCTAAGGCCGGATTGGCCCCCTCGCACATGATGATGACGCAACCGCCCTCCCCGCACTTCACTGTGGCCTCATAGACAACACCGGAGCTGTTCTGGGCCACACTATTGTTGAACTCCGGCGGCAGCGGAGGAAGTGTCGACGGAGGCTTAAGGTTTGCTGCGTCGTCGTCGTCAGAGCATAGATCAAATTCGTCCTTGGGCGGCGCGCCAAGCACCACCAGCACCTGCGATCGGTTGCTGTGGTGGCGGGCCTGTTCGCATCGGCCATCCCCTACCGGCACCCCGCCAATGGAGCGCACGATCATGCCCACCTGCAAGGCGGACAGCAACGGCAGGCCTGCGTCAACGCGCACGATGCGATTCGCCTCATCCAGCGTCACACCCTTTGCGAAATCCTTCCCAGGCACGCTAGTGTAAACCGTGGCCATGATTAGCGAATCCGGTCCGCAATGTGTCCTCAGCCACACAGCAGGCAAGAGAGCAGGGGGGGGGTGCTGCTGCTGTGCTTCACTCAGCCTGCAAGAAACGGGCGAGTGGAAGCGCTGCCTCACACGAGCCACGCCACGGCCGGTACGAGGAGAGAGAGAGCGGTACGGTAAAACGCACGACTGCAGATACGACAAAGAGCACCGCTATGCGCGAAGTGGCACTAAACTAGAAACGTATATGATCGCGAGACGTGAACACACGCGATGAAAACGCAAAACATACAAACAAAAGAAAACAGCAGAAGCGTAGTCACGTATGGCAGCTCCGCAGCGTGTGTCGACTGAGTGAGAGAGAGAGAGAGAGGCACACAGAGAGGTATAAAAACTACAACAGCAGCAAAAGAAAAAGAACACGACAGCGAGAGACGAAATAGCAGAAGACCGCGTTACACACAGAGAGTCGACGAAGGATCCGTGTGAATCTGCGAGTTCCCACATCCGAAAGCAAGAACAAGAAAAGAGGGTGGAGAGATTGATGTCGAGAGGTGAGCATGTCGCATTCCAACACATGGTCCAAAGCGCTTCCGAGCGGGGCGAGTTCCTTGTTTCCGTGGAAGAGTATACCACTCTGGTATCCCTCCACTCGCGCTCTTCATGCTGCAAGCGCCGGCAAAGCGATCCGCGAGAATTCGGCTGTTTTCAAGTCCTCACCGGGTAACACTACGCACAAAACGACAGACAGACATATACCCCCCCCGTCCGTCGCGCACGGGTCCCTGTCGCGGTGGGTAAGCCAGGGGCGGAGCGAGGCAAGAGCCAAAGGCTTGCAATGACTCGACTCCTCGAGATCTGAAACGTGAAGAGCGAAATGGGGGTGAAGAGAGGCCGCATGGCGGGTGAAGCGCGCCACCGGAACGGTGCAGAGTGTTTCGGCTCGTCGTCGTCGTCACACGATTTATCGGCCAGCCCTCCCACGCCTCCGTTTGTGGCGCACCCCTTCAAAAACAAAAGAGAAGTCGACGGTCACAGGGACGTCATCACACACGAAGACCAATGTGCAGGCGCTTACCCGTTGGCATCCCCCGCGCTGAAGAGCATGAAAACGGAGGAAACGCGGATGATGACACAATGAGAGGTGCGACATGCCTGCGTGCGTAGGAGGTGGCGAGAGGCATAACGTGTAAACAGGCCACTGAGTGCGGAATAGGGAGCCGAAGCAGACGTAAAGCGATGCCAGCTACCACGACGAAGGCGGGTGTGCTGCGACCGAAGTCGGGTCAAACAACAGGGTGCATAGAAAAATCGCACAAACGGTCACAGAGAGCGAAAGGTAGAAACCACACACACACGCGCGGACAGTCCGCCGCACGAGTACAAACGTGTGGCTGTGCCTGCGTGTGTGCACGTCTGCAGCAGACCCTTCAAATATGACAAGCGCACATGAAACGCTCCCTTCTCGCTACTCTCGTTCCACCGTGCAGAGCTGCAGTGGCTCACCCTCTTCGCGGCTCCGGACGTGTACGTTTGGCTTCCAGTGTGCTCGCGGGGCGTGGGCAGCAGTCGAGGAGGCGAATGCCTCCCTTACGCGCAAACGACATATAATAATGTTTTTTTTTTCTCCGACGAAGGCAACGGCAGCGTCTTCCGTGAGTTGTGCGCATGCACTTCTCCCTCTGCCACCCCCGTCCACGTCGCGCAATTCGTTTCAAGAGCAAACAGCCCATCATCGCCGTGTTGATTCGATGAAAAGATGAAGAGAAGTGCCCCAGGCGTGCGCCGAACTAAGAAAAAAGGACAGCGGCAAAAGAATCGATAAAGCCGCCGGCACCAACGGGGAGAGGCGAAGAAAGAGGCAACAGAGGCGTCGCGGAGAAACAAGGGAGGAATGGACGCAGTAAGGAGTGCGAGAGAACCCAGAAGGCGACGGGGTTGGCTATATGATGAATCGCGAGTACCACCAGGATCAACCAAGAACGGCGTCTCGAACAAGCGCAAAGAAGACAGGCAATGTGCGTCTCCCCGCTGCCTCCTGTCCTCGAATCGTTGAGCGCCCCTCCACAGCCTCATCACATGTGTGGGAGGGAGCCTTGGCGGTGTCGCTTCCGCACACCGCGTGTCGGCTGCCCGTCAACACTCGCTCATTGGGCTTGCTTTGCGGGGAGGCTCGTCCGCACGCGTGTGCATGCTGCACAAGCGTCAGGACGAGGCACAGACGAGGCGAAACTGCTCCCTATTGCCGCGAGTCGCTCGCGCTATTTGCGCCACCACCGCCGCATTCACGCTGCACCCCTCTAGGAAGACGTTTTGAACGTACACGTTGCGCCGCGCGGCAGCACGCAAGGCCCGCCCACCTGGAAGGGAAACAAACACGCAGTTGTGCAGGTCGATGCTTTCGATGGCTGCTCTCTCCGGCCAGCTCAGCTGCGGCAGGATACCCGTGGCTTGGACATTTGCCTTCGTAGAGTTACTGTGCAATGCTTGGAACGGAACGCAGTCCAACACCTTCTGTGCCACGATGAGGCGGCACACGCGCTCTACATCTGCATTGTTCACGTTGCGCGAGAGGAGCAGCTTGATTCGCAGTAGACGAGGCGGCACGGCGTAGTATACGCGGCCGACTTGCCCCTCTGGCACGTAGAGGGCGGAGTGGTCCAGCGGAGGCGCAGCGGTGCCCAGTTGCACGATAGTGGGTTTGATGAATGCGACGGGCCGCCGCAGCAGTCGACGAAGCAGCTCGGCGAAGACGCAGAAGTTATCGCCCTCAATATAGGAAGCGTCTATGAAGACTTCGCCATCTGGCGAAGCGTACGTGTTCCGTAGAGAGCTGCGGAAGCTACATAGCGGCGTGGTGTTGTACTCGGCACAGAGCTCCTCGTAAGCGCCCTCTAGGTGAAGCTTCATGCGGCAAGCTGTTGTACGTGCTTTCTTTTGCGTTGGCACACACACACACACACGAACCACTAAAGTATGCAAATAGTGGCGACGAGGGTTGAGACGTGGAAATCTATAGGTGTGGTGTGCGATGCACAAGTGTGTATAATTTGCGTGGCACACGCGTGCAAATCGCCTCTATACCTTGATTGTGTGCGCTGGTGGACAGCCTTGTGCTCGCGTTTTCGTGTGTATTCACGCTGGAGTTTCCTCACCTGAAGGTGGGCTCGAGGTGTCGAACGTAAGCCGACGAAGGAGGACGTCCGCCCATGGGTACACACGTACCCACACGCCGCGCCATTGTCGTGGTACGTATGTGTGTGTGTGTGTGTGTGTGTGTGTTTTTAGGGTGGGAGCGAGAGAAA
Source organism: Leishmania major strain Friedlin (assembly GCF_000002725.2). Classification (NCBI taxonomy): domain Eukaryota; phylum Euglenozoa; class Kinetoplastea; order Trypanosomatida; family Trypanosomatidae; genus Leishmania; species Leishmania major. Next base: position 1,289,941 of record NC_007271.2, on the reverse strand, counting down.
GAGGCAAAGAGAAACGCATCCGCACACGCGTGCAATGGACGAGGTAGGTGAGAGTGCGCGCATGGAGGGGAGAAGGGCGGGGACTACGGCCCACCACCAAGCTGCTGGATAGAGAGAGAACACGGCAGAGACACGTCGTCGTACTGAAACGCGCGAGGCTCGTCGGCAGTTTGCCCCAGGGCCCATCGGGGAGGGGAGGGGGGGGGGGGAGGAGGCGATTGGTGTCGAGACCACCAAAAGAAAACAGAGATGTAGAGAGGAAGACAAAGGGCACGAGGTGACAGAAAAGTCGCGACGGGCCTCCTCGCTCGTTGTACCTGCTGCTTCGTTTTTTCTCGGGAACGACGATCATGGCGCGACGATCAAGCGATGCACGTCGCGATACGGCACGGGGAGAGGTGTGAACTCTTGCAACCTCCCTTGCACCCACCTGGCACCAAATCCCCCAACTTCCACACAAAGACACACCGCCATCTCTCTACGTCCCAGGAACGCATCGCGGCTTGGTACACGTTCCACGGCTCACAAGTCGTGAACCAGATGACGCAGGTACCTCAAATGTCTCGGCTACGCTGCTGCGCCTGCGCCGCAGTGGATGACAGGGTTCCTGGCGTCGGCACTGTCGCTATAAGCAGAGCGGGGGAAGCGCGGCTGCGAGACGCGCGTAGATTCAGCGCCCGTGCAGTGGTTTGTGGGCCCGGTTCTTTGATAGTTTTGCCTCTCTTGCTCTCCGTAGCGCCGCCTGCTGCCACGCCACGTTGCGTGACTGGCTGCACGACGGTGTGTCGCCGAGCTATACTGGTTGGCTGGTGCTTTGCGGTCTCTGAAGAGAGGGGCGCGCAGATGCGGCGGGGGCCTGGTATGGTAGAGAGGCACACCTTGCACACCGTGCTTTTTTCACCCCATACGCCGCACGAGAGGCACTTGAGTTTTGTGTTCCGCCTTGTCGACAGCGTGGACAGCGGTGAAGAGCGAAAATAAATGTTGTGCACCGTGGGGTAGTTGGAGGTTTGCGGCTGTGGTGCAATAGCCGCTAGGTACGCAAAACGATTGCTCATCTGGTTTGACGGTACAACGCACGTGCGCCTCTGTGGCTGTGGGTGTGCACATACAATTTCACGTCTGTGGAGCCTGTGTGTGGAAGAGGTGTGAGAAAGGGGGAGGTGAAAAAGGGCGTTGACCAACACGACAAAGCAAGCGAGGGAAGTGTGTGTACACCTGCCTGTCCGTGACGTGTTACTCAGTGGACCATGATGCAATATGAGCGATAAACCAGCCTACGTCTAAGAGCCCAAGCAGCCGCGAAGGATCCGACGGACCGCCCTGTGTTTGATGCAGTGCGCACAGGGCAACTCACCGGTGGAAAGAAAACGACCCTCCTTCCCGTTTCACAATCCGTTGCTGCTGTGTGCGCGTGTGCGTGTGTGTGCCTGACTCTTTTGGGGGAAGGGTAGGATTGTTTGTTTTTCTCTCTTGCAATTTTCCTCTGAAGTTTGTGGGATTTTCACCTATCGTTATCGTGGTGGACTTCAGCGGGTGTGAGCCGCGCCGAATGAGAAGTAAGCGCAGGAGGAGGACGGTGAGTGATCAGAAGAGGACGAACAGAGCACATCAAGAGGCCAGCTCTCCATCTTGCCATGTTTTGTTCCTGTCGGTTTTTTCCCGAGGAGGTGGCATGCACTGTGTTCACGCAAACACAAGCACAGCGCCGCTCCGGGAACAAAGAGATACCCCCCCCCTTCCTCCTCTTGCAGCGTTGTCGCGGTCCTATCAACCGAGGAAATACAACAAGAAACACATACACACAATAGCCAGCGTCCCGCAGATTAGCTCCTTCGCTTGTTCTAGCGCAGACGGCACACATGAGCCCACCCTTGAAAAACACAAAAACATCTTACGCTCTGAAGCGGCACACGATATACGGAAACCACAAGCGCACCGATCGCAACCCCGACGCACCCCCAAACCACCCATTCACATGCAGTCCACGGCGAGACCATTACATGGCAACGCTCCAGTGCCCCATCAGGGACACCATCGCCACCGCTACCCCCTCCTCCTCCTCCTCCACGACTTGCCCCCATTGGAAGCACATCGCCCATGACACGAGGGCAAAAAGGAGGAGGGGGGAGGTCACCCTCTAAAATGCGTCGTTCAACATCTGCCCGTGGCAGCACCCATGGAATACACGCGTCCCTCACCAGGCCACCGCAAAGAACTACAGCATGCCACCCACACCGTATATGCAGCTTGCATCTCTGTTTTCCTGTCTGCACTTGTCGTTCTGTCGCCGCATCCACTTCCTTGATAACAGAGGGACACCTGAGTGCGTGGTATCTCAGGGTCCAGTGCCTCGTGCAGTGGGAGGGGACCAGGCAGCCCCCCTATCCCTGTCCCTGCCGAGACACTTCCGGTGGCGACAAGGGTCAGGCACCTTCGACGGGGGGGGGGGAAGTCGGTGCAATGTGTCGCTGCGGATGTCGGCAGCCAGGCCCTGGATGGCGTGGTGTCGAGGCTGCCCGAGTCAGTGAGCACGTTGGTGCCACTCACATGATTAGGCAGAGTGTCAGCGTGACTCGAGCATATCCCGCCCGGCCCTCACACAGCCTACCAGTGGGAGGGAAGCCTGAGCCGCCCCAAGGAGCGGGTGCACCAGGTGGCGCCCGGCATGATGTGAGCGGCTGTGAGGCGACCTGCGAGGCAGTTGGTGTGTAAAGCTCGGGAGAGCGGACGTGTTCGGGTGACGGCGCCGGCGTTGCCTTCACGTATACTTAGGTCGGCTTCGCACCAGGCGGTTTGGGGGAGGGGGGGTGTCGGGTGTGCTCACTGCTCTATCGCAGAATCGGTGAGCTGGGAAAAAGAAAGAGGCAAAAAACTATATGCGCTTCCTTCGTCTTCTTGATTCCTGGTGAGGCAGTGTAAACATTATCATCACGCCAGCACGTCTCCTCGGCAGCGCGCCAGCCAAGCTCTGGCCGCCGACACCAAGAGGCCGCAGCCGTGCCCGGAGGCCGGCTTGCAGGCTCTTGGCCTCCCCACACAGAGCGTGGGTACTACACCCTGATAACACGGTTGGGTGGCCGACGTTATCAGTGGTACTGTGAAGAAGAACAGAAGAAACGAAGGGGGAAAGGACATCGTGCACACCCGCAAGCGCGTACATGTGTGAAAACCGCAACCTGGACGATTTACAAAGACAACAACGAAAAGATGCTGCGACGACCTTACACAGCGCAAAATGCTTCCCGCGCTTGAAGAGACCCTCTCCCGACCAACATGGATGCGCAGGCGCGAAAGTCACACGTCGAGTCACCGGCAACCGCATCCGTGTTGCGCAGGTCAACAAGACAAAGTACGATGCGTCAGAAGAGAGGCCAATCGTGTCTGTTGTGCGAAACGTTTCCATCATCAGCGAACTAAAAGGAGGAGGGCAGAATCGGCCCTGTCGTATGGCGTTTGGCTTGCACTTCGTTGCCCTGCGATGCCACATGCACTCGCCCGTGTATACGCGTTGTTTGCCCGTCTTGCAAACACCACTAAGGACTCAGTGTGAGCCGCCGGAAAGTAAGACGCAACGTTACCCCTGCATGCGTGCCAGTGACGCCCATCTTACGGAAGCCAAGTAGGAGTATGCGGCCCAAGCCACTGCTTGAGTGAGGCGGAGAGGTGTGCGCCGCGGCCCTTGAGAAAGCTGGACAACTCAGTTTGAAAGAACGCTTGGGCGTCGGGGACGTGGCTGCAGACGTCACGCGGACTTTGCATCGCCTCTCGTAGAGGGTGAAACGAGCTGGTGAGCTCATCTGCTCCGATGGCACTGCCGAGCAGGGACTCTGGATTCGGCGCCGCGCTCGCAGCGGGCGTGAAGCTGATGTGGTCGTCCGGCTCCACGCCATCGTGAAGCATCCTGAGGCAACTGGAAGCACTCGTCACCCACGCTGCCGTGTCAGACTGCAGCGCCGTGGACTCGCAAAGAAGCCTGGCCAGCGCCACCACGCATGTCTTGCGCTCCACATCGCCGGTGATCTTCTGCACGCGAGGCAGCCATACGTTGCCGAGAACCCGCATGAACAAGCCGCCCTCGATGTTGTTGAGGCGATTCGCCAGGTAGTCAGCGTCCCGGCGCTGCACCACCACAACCGACAAGAATAGGATCAGGATGCGCACATACTTCGGTGTAGAGGAGCTCTGCAATCGATCCATCAGAACCTTGAATACTGTGTCCATGTACACGTCCATGACATCCGCAGGGTATGCAAGCAGCATAGATGTGAGAATGTTCAAGCCCTCGTTATCGTAATTCTTGAGACGCACCAATATGTTGAAGACGTTCAGAGCTGGGTTGGTCAGCCCGGTCCGATGCATGTATCCCGGGTAGACTTCGACGAACGCGCAGAGCAAGCACACTGGCGCAGGTATCTGTGTACGCATTTCGTACATCTGCGGTTGAGTAAGCGGGCAGACGAGGGCTTGGTAGTTCTCAGCGGGGTTTTCGGCCCACCGCTGCGCAGCATCGCTGGACTGGTACGTGCGCACGAGTTGGGCAAATATTTGGAGAACATATGGCACGTACTCGACGACGTTCTCGCGTAGCACGTGTGCGAAGTTGGGCCACAGCATCCCCTCGAACTCAGCCCTTGCTCCTGGCTGCAGCGCCACACACTTCGAGGTGACCTCGAACATGCAATGGCTGTACAGCGCGTTGGAAGGGTTACGAACGGCTCTGTACAGCGGCGTGTGGAGAGAAGCCATCACCTGTGCCGCGAAGGGGGCGACAAGTTTCGGAAAGCGGAAGCACACACTCATGAGGTACTGCATCAGGTACGGATTGGGCGCCTCTGTCTGTTGGATGCGCACGCAGAGGCCTTCGAGAATGCTGAGGGCGTTTCCCGTAAAGACCGCCTCAAGGGCAGCGGCGGCCGACGCTTCGGTGATGGAAAGAAAGCACTTGAGGGTGTGGGCCGCATATGTCATCACCACGGCGTCCCCAACCGCGATGTGGCGAGTCAGAGCTGGCACTAGGAACTCGTATGCCGTGGAGGCGATGAGATGACGGAAGGCTGCAACTACGAGCATGCAGTCTGCCTTGACGATGCCAGGGCTCTGCGCTGACAAATCACACCTGACTTCCGGGAAAACGTGGCCGTCAAGGATTTGAGCAACTGGAATAATTTCGCTGAGCTGCTGCGCCGTCACACCGCGCTGTGTGTTCACCAGCTGCCCATCCACTACTAGCACAAACGCTAGGTAGATGGCAGTGTCTTTGGCCCTCCAGTCTCCGTGTGCAGTTTGGAGGAGTGAAGTGGTCACCTCGGCGAGGAGCGGCCGCGCGACTTCCGGAAGATATAGAAGCAGGGAGCGCACCAACTCCACGGCGGCGCGGCGGCGAGTGTGAAAGTTGGAACCCTCAATGTTCTTCTTAATATACTCGTCCGGGTCGCTCGTGTAGGTCTCCAGATCATCCTCGCGAAGTGCAAGATTCGGGAGGATGATGAACTGAAGTATATACTGCAGCTTCTCTCTCGCGTTCAGGTGGGAGCGGGTGGTACCCCGGCACGCGCTGCTGACCAACTCGAGAGAGCAAACCACCAAATCATCCATGGAAGGGTCGCTGCTCATCTGATTCGCCAACATCCCAATCACGACTTCGATGAACTGCGGTGCGAACTTCTCAAAGTCCTCGTCAAACGAATTTAGCCAGTGCGTCATGCACGCTATCACGGCCGAGTTCATGTCGATCATGGCACTTGCCTGAGCTCCGTACAAGGCCGACGGCGCGCTTACCCTGCTGAGGCATTGATTGTACATGCTTACGATGGGACCGATGCGCTCGATGAACTCGTCACCGAGGTCTAGTGAGGTAATATCGCGCAGGCATTCCACGGCATCCGTGATGCCTTTGTACACCTCGGTCACATTGGCACCCTGCGTCTCCGTCGTCAAAAGCAGCGACTCCATGCTGCGAACCAGCGCGGGGCACAGCAAGCTATAGATGGCACGCAGTTCGTGCACAAGCGCCTCTGTCAACTCGCCCTGATGGCGGTACTTCCGCAAAACGCTGTGAGACGTGGACAGCGCAGCACGCAGTTGGGCAACATCATTTCCGGAAGTGAGCACTTTTACGATTAGGGACAAAGCATCGGCCCATGCAGTGGGAAAATCAACCTGAGCTATGAGGGCGATGGCTTCGGCCAAGTTCCGCTGCACCGCACCCGATGAGCGAAGCATGCTCTCGATAATCGTAGCGCGCACAGCGACTTTATCGCACTCCTGGACGCAGTGCTCCGACGTGGATGGATCCCAGCACTTCTTCACCATGTTTTTAAAGCTAATGGCGAAGAAGGTGTCATGAGGAGTCTCGCCATGGGTGAGCTCCAGCAGTAGCTGCGGCAGCCCACTTTGTTGATCCACGGCGTCCAGATAAGCTAGAAGCTCTCTCTCCGCCGGCGTGCGCACCGTCGGGTCCGGCGAGACTGCCCTGCAAGCAATCTCGACGAACTGCGCTTGGGTGTTCCGGTCATTTGGGTTGATTGGCTGCATCGTGAGAACAAAGAAGAGGAGCTGGTACGCTGCTACGGCAACGACAGCGTGCAGCGCACAGGGGAGCGGCAGTGCCCACACTCACGAAGATGAGCCCACACAAAAAAGTTTGCGTTTTCTGGTGATCAAGTCCTTTTCAGCATCGAGTCAGCGGAAGGGCACTCGGTCACGCAAGCCCGCACACCTCGCTGCTACGTCGGTGGTACGCAGAGAAGGCGGAAAAGAAGGGAACGGGAAAAGGCAGGCAGACAGCGGGGGCGAGAGACCAAAAAGGGGAGGTCGGAATCAAAACGAGGAGGGGTGGAGAAGGGTGGGTATGGTCCGCTCGCCCACTGGATGTACGTGCCGTGCAATGGTAGGCGGCAGCAGGTTTACTCGATGCCCTTATACAATCGTGCAAGTAGCGCTGCGCACACTGTTCGCCGTTGGAAATCGCAGATGTGGCTCACGATCGTCGGAGCAAGCACACACCTGAATCCGTGCACGGCGGCTGCCCTGGGACACTGTGTCCGCTGCGTCGGCGCCTTAATGGCCTCTACAGAGAGAGAGGAGGAGGAGAAGAGGAAGAAAACACTACGCAAGTACAACAAGAAGGTTGAAGCCCCCCTCCCGTGCTCAAGTGTGAAGCTGTGAAAGAGGAGAGGCGAGCGTTGTGGAGAGAAGCGTGGCAGGGAAAAGGATGAAAGTAGCTGCGAAGAGATGCGTGTCCAGGGCACACACGAAATGGCGCGCATGTGTGCGTGTTTGCCGTTGCGACGAAGACGGTTCCCCTGCCACGTTTGCCACGGAAATGGTTCACAGCGACATTGCTGCATCACCGCGCTGCGAGTGGCGGGGAGGGCGGGTTAGAAGTGAGCGCATTGAGGGGACGGTGGTAAGACGCACGCGCCAGCAACGGAAGAGAGGGTCATAAGGCGATGACCATCCTCTCCTTCTTTGGCTCCCACCACAACGCCGCTACCACCACCATCGCCAATGGAGCCCACCCCTTCCCCACCATTCACAGCCGACTGCGAGTCTGTGCGAGACGCCCGCGTACGCCTGACGACGGAGACGCTCTATTCGCCACGAAACTTGGCTGCTGTTGTTGTAGCTGCTGCAGAGCATCCGCACGCATCTCGAAACATGAGAGCATGAGCGACCATGAAAGGAGAGATCTGAGCGAAAACACGCAAAGAAGAGCGGTGGGAAACGGGAGCGACGAAAGGAAACGACACCGCCACAACAACGCACGCCGGCCGAGAGAAGCGGTGCCCAAAGGTGCGCGACCGTCGACTCAGAAGGACAGGCAAGAAACGCGAGCAAAGCACGCACACAAGCAAGAAAGAAAGCACGGAGAGAAGTAGGGAGGACGGTCTCTTCCTTGCCCGCACCAGTCCCGAAGCGCGGCGACACGGGCGCCCGTCGGCCGCAGAAACGTACGGCAAATGCACACACACACACCCTCATTACCGTGGATGGAGGAAAGCACAACAAAAGACAGAGAAATTAGAAGGGGGAAACACACACACACGCAGCACGGCAACGCGGCTACTGTTTTCCATGCTCTCAAGATGGCAACCGGCCCATGCCTTGCCGTAACGTCACTTCGGTCGGCACACGGGCACAAGACAACACGTAGATGTCAGCTTGACAACGAGATCGATGAGTGAACGTGATCACAAGGACAGGCGACAGAGGTTCGAGGATACAGCACAGCCACAATGGCTGTCGCGACTTGATGCTTCGTCTCGCATGCGACTGGCATCAAGTGCCCCTTTTTCTTATTATACCCTCTGCTGAAGCGTTGCTGCTTCACACGGCGCCTCTGTGGCACAGGGGTCACTCAGGAGAATCAGCACAGCCGCAAGACGGTGAAGGAAAGACTTTTTTCCCAGCTCACCGATTCTGCGATAGAGCAGTGAGCACACCCGACACCCCCCCTCCCCCAAACCGCCTGGTGCGAAGCCGACCTAAGTATACGTGAAGGCAACGCCGGCGCCGTCACCCGAACACGTCCGCTCTCCCGAGCTTTACACACCAACTGCCTCGCAGGTCGCCTCACAGCCGCTCACATCATGCCGGGCGCCACCTGGTGCACCCGCTCCTTGGGGCGGCTCAGGCTTCCCTCCCACTGGTAGGCTGTGTGAGGGCCGGGCGGGATATGCTCGAGTCACGCTGACACTCTGCCTAATCATGTGAGTGGCACCAACGTGCTCACTGACTCGGGCAGCCTCGACACCACGCCATCCAGGGCCTGGCTGCCGACATCCGCAGCGACACATTGCACCGACTTCCCCCCCCCCCGTCGAAGGTGCCTGACCCTTGTCGCCACCGGAAGTGTCTCGGCAGGGACAGGGATAGGGGGGCTGCCTGGTCCCCTCCCACTGCACGAGGCACTGGACCCTGAGATACCACGCACTCAGGTGTCCCTCCGCCCTCGGAGCCGGAAAGGACAGTGTAAAAGCTCCCCCCCTCTCCCCCCACACACACATACATCAAAAAAGAAGAAATGCTGGCGTGTGCAGCACGTCGTGATTCTTCGCCAACAAAAAAACAGAATGTTTTTTTTTTGCCGTTTCGTTGTCATCGTCCTTACGCTGCCGGTCGATGTGTGCACCGTCGTACGCAGTCGCAAGGTAAACACGCATGTTGTGGTGCCTAGCTGTCTTCTCTCGCTCTCTTTGCTCAGTCTACGTGTGCGTGCGCGCCGTCTCTTTCTCGTTCGTTGCCATGTTTCCGTTTTCCTTTTCCTTTGTGCGTACGTGTGTCGCCCTTCTTATGAAGGCCTTGGTCGCACTCGCTTTTCCTCACGAGTTCGGAAGTATATGTGTGTGTATGTGTGTGCGTGTGTGCGTGTGTGCGTGTGCGTGTGTGTGTTTATGTCTCTCCCTCTCTTCTCACGGTAAGGAATGAGACGCTGTGGAAGCCAGACGGGGAAGGCCACCGTGACGGAAGCAGAGAGGCCGTCCCGCCGCCGAGATCAAAAAGCATCGACACATCCACACGCACACTTACTTACAGTGTTGCTTTAAAGACGACAGGACCTGAAGTGGCGAGTTAAGCGGCGGGGGACGACAACTGGGAATGGGACAAGGATGCACTCCAGCAGTGATGCAATGCAGTTCGTTCCAACGCATCGGCCGCACAACACATGCACGCACAAAGACAGACCCACTGTGCATTGATGTACCTCTGCCCACCCCCGCACACACCACTGCCAGGTCCCGCGTCGCCTCACCTCTACAGCTTAGGAGAGGCACGAGCGGTGAGGCAGATGAGGCCTGGCAGTGCGCGTCCCTCTAGCAGCTCCAGGAAGGCACCACCGCCGGTGCTCACGTGGGTGATGCACTCGTGGTAGTCTTTGGTCGCCGCCGCCGTCTCACCACCACCGACGATAGAGACAACCTGCTTGTTATCCTTGATGGACTCCGCGATGGCGTTGGTGCCTGTCGCGAAGTGCGAAAACTCAAAGACGCCGAGAGGGCCGTTCCAGATGAGCGTGCGGGCCTCCGCAACGGCCTTCTTCGCCTGCTGAATGGACTTGGGGCCGTAGTCCAGTCCCATGTACTCCGCGGGAATGTCGGCGTTGTTCGTGACGAACGGCTCCGCGTCTTTGAACTCCTTGGCGCAGCTGTGATCGATGGGCAGGATGAGGCGCACCTTGCGGGCCTTGGCAAGATCCATCAGATCGCGAGCGGTGTTATGCAGATCCACATCACGTCCCTTCTCCCGCACTACCCGCTCCACCTTGCTCTTGCCCACGCTGTAGCCTTGCGCCTCGAGGAAGGTGTAGGCCATGGCGCCGCCGATGATCACTGTGTGCGCAAAGTTGAAGATGGAGGAGAGAACGTTGATCTTGTCCGACACCTTGGAGCCGCCAACGACTGCGACTAGCGGCTGCTCTGGGTTGCGCATTACCTTACTGATGGCGCTGATCTCCTTTTCGATGAGGAAGCCTGTCACCCCAGCCCCCAAGACGCGGGGCACACCCGTCATGCTGGCCGTCATGCGATGCACGGTACCGAAAGCATCGCAGACAAAGATATCGCTAAAGGAAGCGAGCGCTGAGGCCAACTTGTTCCGCTCAGCAGCATCCTTGCTATCTTCGCCCTTGAAAAAACGCAGGTTCTCCAGCAGCATGACATCCCCGCTCCTCATCTTCTTCACATCCTTGCCAGCCGTGAAGGCGTCCGTGCAGAAGGTGACCTCCTTCTCCAGCACCTCTTGCAGACGAGGCAAGATGCGCTTGAGGGATTGATTCGCATTCGGCTTCTTGGGACGACCCAGGTGAGACCCAATCACCACACGCCCTCCGTCCTCCATGATCTTGCGAATGGTCGGCACCGCTGCACAGATGCGGCTGTCATCGCGAATGGCGCCGGTCTCGCGGTCGAACGGTACGTTGAAGTCCACACGCAGGAACACCGTGCGGTTCTTAAAGTCCAAGTCCGAGACGGACAGCTTCGGGGTGAGGGCGGCACGGATGTTGATGTGCACCCCGAACTCGTACACACGGGGAAGACGGATAGGCAAGATCGTCCAGGCTACCACTGTTGCGTGGGGGTCGCGGGTGGTTTGGATCACCACAGGAACATCAGTAGAGTTGGCAAGGTGTGCCATAAGGGTGACGGTGTTGTCCTGTACATCCAGCGGGTGAGTGGGGACGAGAAAGGTGATGCTCTTGCCCTTTACATCATCCACCTTCCAGCCAAAGAAGGCCACAGCCGCAGCGTTCATGTCGGTGATAACCATATCGTTGTCGCCAATCACCACGATGTCGCGCAGCGACTTGAATATCATCAAAATCTTCGAGTCCTGATACATGGCTGTGAGTCCGTTGGTGACAGGGAATGCGAATGTGCTGCTAACAGCGTGGTCAGAGAAGAGGGGGGGGGGCACAACCGGCAGGGGAAGGGCGGCAGGCAGGCAAGCAAGTGGAGGTGTGTTTGAGCGAGCGAGCAACTATGTCGACTACGCCTTCTCGATAACCTGAAAAGAAGCGAAATGGAGAGAGAGAGAGAGAGAGAGAAATGTGCAATGTGAAAGACCAAATAAACGACAGACTTCGATAGTTGTGTCCGGTACGGCGGCGGCCGGAGGGAAAAGCTTGGCTGCGTCAACGCGACAGGCACGCGGAGGGCCACACGCGCGCACAAAACCGAGCGAACAACGGGGAAAAAAAGAGAGAAGAGACACGCAAATGAAGAAAAAGACAACTAAAAATAAAAGCGGAGTAAGCCTTGTTGGGTGGGTGGGTGGGGGGTGCGTAGGTGGAGGCAAGGAGAAACAGAGAAATACCAGCGTATATGTTTGTACCTATAAGGAGTCTGCTGCTGCTGTGTGTGCGTGGTGTTGTGTGCGTGCGCGTGCGTGTATGCTGGTTGGCGCTGCTGTGAGTCAACTTGCAGAAATGCTGAATAAGAGAGAGAACAAGAGAAGCGAGTGCATAACCGAATTGTTTTCGGAATGACGTGTTCACTGATACCGATACGGTCAGCAGAGCGTCGTGCACGAGTCACCGCCATCACCAAGAGGTGGCAGAGGCGCGTCACGAAACACACAAGGTAAAAAAAGTGACAATGTGACAGAGGACACAGAGGATGGGCCGTAAAAGTAGTAGAGAGGGGAGGGGCAGTGGAGGGCATGCTTTGAGCGCCGCGTCTGTCCAACGGCACACATGAGAAGGAGCGAAGGAAGTGAGGTATCTCAACCTTCCTCGACAGCTGCGAACGCAACACGGCACACTGCTCGTGCGTTTGAGGCCAGCAGTGGCATGACACGCACAAAACAAAGAGCGTCTTCTGTCCGTGGGGCAGCCCCAAACCGCCACATAATGGAATAACCTTCACCGGGGACGCACGTGACCCGGCGAGACGGTCTGCGCGAGATGAACGCGTTTTCGTCTCCGTTCTTGTGTCGCTTCTGTGAGACAGAAGAGAGAGAGACGCTCCGTGCTTTCACAGCCATCGTCGCATTTGTCGGCTTCGCTAAGGTGGTTGTGGTCGCGGGAGTGGGAGAAGTTGCAAAGAAGCACAAAGAGACAAACAAAACGAAGAGGTCGTCGTGATATTGAGATCGGAGTCAACAGAAAGAAGGGGAAGAATAGAAGGGGAAAGTGCAGGAGAGAGAGTGCGAGAGAGAAATACTGAAAGGCGAGCTGAAGATCGTGTGAGGCCGCGTCCGCCCCGTTCACGGCATCGGCCTTGGGTGTGTCTGTCTGTCTGTGTGTGTGTGAGGGGGGGAGCACATGCCTCCTCCACCCTCTGCGCCTTCTTCCCTTAGTCCGTTGTTTTGTTTGGTTGTCGTCGTCGATATTCCCTCTCGGTCAGGGACAGCTGCCCATGCGAAACACACACACACACACACAGATGCAATACATACAACATCAGAAAAGACACAAGAGGAAGAGGGAGGAGAGGGAGACGGAGACACACACAGGCGATGCTCGTATTTTCTCTATATAGACGACAACGACGCGAATACACAGCGCGAGAGGGTGGTTGTTTACACAGGTTCGCACACACACAACACGTCAATAGACAAGTCACAAACAAGAAACAGAGGCACACCGGCAGCGACAAGAAGGATATGAGTGTTTTTCTTATTTCGTCAGTTCTTGTACACCTTCTTGTGTGTGTGTGTGTGTATGCAAGATGAGGGAGGGTCAAAGGCGGTCTCCCCTTGGTTGCTGCGGGATCGGACAACACGAAAACGCTTGTAAAGACACACTCACGTAGCGAGGAAAGGAGCGAACAAGGTAGAAAACGCGAAAGTTCGCAATAGACAACGACGATGCGGCAACCAGCTAGAAAAAAAAGGAAAACATCAGCGGGTGTGAGGGCCGAGGAAGACACAAGGCAGATAGAGCGGAGACAAGAAACAGGGAAAGTGAGTACGACACAATATAGGGAGCAATAAACGGTGTCTCCTATGGAAGCATCACAAAACAAAAAGCGAAAGAGAGAAGCGATTGCGAGGAGGGGGAGTTGGTGTTCGTGTCCGCAGGGTTCGTGAATGAAAAGAGGAAAGCAGAGAAGCAGGACGAGACACGCATAAGCATGCACCCAAGATGTGGGGAGAAGTAGGAAAAACAGCAACACGACGAAACATGCGAAAGTGACACAACGAGAACAGATGCACATTCTCGTCCAAAACACACACGCGCACACGAAACACTAATGTTGCGTCACTGAAAAGTCACAGGGAGAACACTAAACAAAAAGATGCGAGAGGCACAGAGAGAGAGAGAAAGAGAAACACCGAAAAAAAAAGAGGCGCAGCCACGCCAGTCGCTGGCAGTCCTCAAAGGCACTGAAAAGCAGGAAGACGGTACCGACAAATCTTAACACCACGCTGATAAACAAAAAAGAGATTGATGTCGAGAGGTGAGCATGTCGCATTCCAACACATGGTCCAAAGCGCTTCCGAGCGGGGCGAGTTCCTTGTTTCCGTGGAAGAGTATACCACTCTGGTATCCCTCCACTCGCGCTCTTCATGCTGCAAGCGCCGGCAAAGCGATCCGCGAGAATTCGGCTGTTTTCAAGTCCTCACCGGGTAACACTACGCACAAAACGACAGACAGACATATACCCCCCCCCGTCCGTCGCGCACGGGTCCCTGTCGCGGTGGGTAAGCCAGGGGCGGAGCGAGGCAAGAGCCAAAGGCTTGCAATGACTCGACTCCTCGAGATCTGAAACGTGAAGAGCGAAATGGGGGTGAAGAGAGGCCGCATGGCGGGTGAAGCGCGCCACGGGAACGGTGCAGAGTGTTTCGGCTCGTCGTCGTCGTCACACGATTTATCGGCCAGCCCTCCCACGCCTCCGTTTGTGGCGCACGCATTCAAGAACAACACACCGCATCTCACGCAACACACACGAGACAACGACGCCAGGCCAAAAAAATGCATACAAAAGTTCCGCTGACGACGGACAACAGTCCGAGAGCTGTGAGGAAATGTCAAACACCGCCCAAAAAAGGCACGCGCACGCAGGAGCGTTGAGACTGAAGGCACGATTGAAAACAAAAAAAAACATCAGAAGAACCGCTTTCAGCCACGTCTTCCGCACACAACCGTGTACGCTACAACAACAACCCCCTACCCCGACGCCAACAAACACACCCGAGCGTCTTTACACGACAAACGACAACAACCGAGAAGATGTACAATATATATGTATATATTATTTGGAACGCAACTCGCACAAGACACAACCCGAAGGGGCACATAAAACGATGAGACGACAGAGTAAAACCTAAAAAAAAAAAACACACACAGAAAACGAGTACAAAAAAAGAGCGACGTCTTTTATAGTCACATAAACACATGGACATACATACACACACGCTCAATCTCACACCAGCGGACCACTTCGACAACAGTGCGTACGAAGAAAACGCAACAAAGCGCTTACATAAGCCGAGGAACACAACTGCTACAGGATGCCTCCATTCCTCTGAACGAATCGCTCCACCGACGATGGTCAGCAAAATCACACGCATGCACAGCCGCAGCCCACACACCGCTGCCGCACTGCGGCCACGTCCTGGTCGCCTAGGAACAACCGTCGTGCCGTCGAATCGGGACATGCGTCTAGCGGGCGCCCCTCCTCTCCCGCCTCGTCCCCTCTTCGGATACGTCCCGCGCGGTCGGCGCCTCATCCGCCCGCATGGCGGGATAGAGGAGAGATGCCGCACGCTTCGCGCGCATGCGCTGTGGGCATAATCGGCATGTACCACGGGGGAGCCGCTCTCGCTCATCGCTCGTGCTCCCTCTCTCTCTTGCTGGACTGAAAGGCTGAACACCGTGCAAACCAAGTGCCTTCCAGGCCTGCAGGGGTGAAGTGCATCCCCTGCAGCGCACACACTGGCAGCGAGGACTCGTCGAGGTGCCGGGACAACCAACGCCGTGTGGCGTCGTCCAGCCCACTGCTATCTCGGTGCATGCAGAGCGGGCCGGGTCCGCCATCACGCTCCACACCACCGCAACGCAGCAACGGCAGAGCAGCGGCGGGTGCGTGCGCGCATATGTGCTGGGCCGCCAGCGCGACTCGTCGTGAGCGGGTCCAAGCGCGACCATGGCCGCGCGTCTCCTCGGCACCGCGCCAGCCAAGCGCTGTCCGCCGACACCAAGAGGCCGCAGCGGCGCCCGGAGGCCGGGCTGCAGGCTCTTGGCCTCCCCGCACAGACCGTAGGTTCCACACCCTGATACCATGGTGAAGTAAACGGTATCATCAGGGCAGTGGAGAGCGAAGGCAGCGAAACGTTCTTAGGCGAAGAGGAAGATACAGACGAAAACGGCCGTGGTTCGCGTTTTGTTTTTGTTTCTCTGAAAGCCTTTGTTTTTCACGGCACTGTCTGGCGTTTGCATTGGTGTTTAGGCAGCTGAAAAGTCGGAGAATGACGAACACCCCCAATCGCACACAAGTAATGGTTTTTACATCGCCCGCACGCACACCACTTTCTATGGCGCGGGCGCCGACACACGCAACAAGCACGGCCCTGTTTCCTCTGCTGCCACTTCCCTCCGCCCCTCCTGCTTGTCCTCCCATGGAGAAGGGAACATTGGAGGAAAAAAAGGTAAAGGCCACGAATACGGGCCGTTCGAAGAAACAGAGCACAGAAGAAACGCATCAGTAGAAAGACAAGCACAGCCATCCACCATGTAGATACATCAACGCCGTACGTTGGTAATGTGATCGCTGTGAAAACAATGAATGGGTGAACAGGGAAAAGATACACAGATACATACAACAAGCCAAACACGAGCGCAGGCGCACGCGCAACAGGCCCTGAATACAAGGTAGCAGAGGGACCTTGGGCGATGTGAGGTGGGTGGTGAGCGGTGAAGACAGAGTTATAAACACAAAAGAATGCGGCAGCGCAGAGAAGACGCACCATCAGCTGACTAATGTGAAACGCAATCAACGCACCACAGGAGGAACGCATGCCAAGAACGACGACACGAAACAGACCAAAAAGAAAAGGCGACCTTCACCTCAATCGCAACACTCATAAGCATACGTACAGCTCCGTCGTCATGAGGCAAGTAAACAGCATGCACCGATGAACAGAGAGAGGGGAGGAGGGGAGGAGGGGGACAGCAGCACTCACAAAACCTCAATGAGCGATGCTTCAAGCGACGGGGACCAAGCGCGCACATGCACACAAAAAAGAAGCACACGAGGCAGCATAAATGCGCTGGTGTGAAGGAGCTGCCGGTGCAAGGTAGTCCCTACTGATCATCGATTTGTGTGCTTCTCCCACCCCCTTTTTCTTGTTGTGTCCCTGACTGTCTCACACAACGCCCCATCCCGTAGCCAGACGAGAGCACACTTCGAGAAACGAGAGAACAAGGACGCAGAGCACAGACGATGAGGAATTAGACATGGCCAGTAAGCACGCGCACAGCTTTACACCTCATCGAAAAATGAGAACTAAAAGGCATAGTGGCAACGCAAACAGCGAACCATGGCAAGCAACGCAAGAGCGAGAGAGAGAGAGAGAGGGAGCGAGATGATGCGCCGTCACACACAATGCCGTGCCGACCCTCCGGTCGACGCGAATATGCAGCTGGAAGGAAAAGATAAAGGCACCAAGAGCCGCCAGCAAGACGAAGGTCCGCACAGTTCGTTTTGCAGTAAAGGAAAGGAGGGAGAAAAAAAGAGGGAAACGCCCGAAATGACGCCGAGACAGCCGCATATAAAGGCAGCACACATACACACACACACACACATATATATATATATATAAGCAACAAAAAAAAACGTATGAAGTATAGAATGCCGTACGCAAAACACGAGAGACGCACCCGGACAACGCAACAGCACCAACCAAAAAAGTGTGGGATATGGGGGGGGGGAGAACGCCGTGAGAGAGATGATGCAGGGGTATAACGGAAGGGATACATACACAAGCGCGTGCAGATGAACAGATAGGAAAAGAGAATGTCAACAACTAGGGAAGAAAAGGCGACGAACGATGACGCGTTTGTGGACAGAAGCGTCAATGAAAGAAGTTGTAGCAGTGATGTTGAGTGAGCTATTTGACCAACCGCCTACGCGCGCTTCCTGTCGCGCTCCGGGGTGCCTCTCGGAGCAACGCCGTCAAATGAGAAGAGGGAAACGATGGGCGACTGGAGGAGGGGGGGGGTAAGGATGTGACCAGGAGAGGAAGCAGCCGAGACAGAAGTTAAAGTCTAGAAAGAGAGACACCCACAACAGCAAAATCCCACACCAGAAAAAAGACCAGAGACGCATATCATACGCCGCCTCCTTTGCCCTTCACACGTGCGCCCCACGTCCTACACCACCTACACATACCCGCACGCCAGCGTGCCCTTCAGCCGGAAAGGGAAAAGCCCGTGCCCTCTGAAGCGCAAGCGCGTTCACACACATCAGCGCCCGTAAGCAATGCCGTCCACTTTTCACTTTCGTTTTGAATTTGCTTTAGCGTGGGTGCATATATATGGGAGGGGGGTAACAATTTCATGCAGGAAGCGAGAAAGGGGTGTAAAGGGATGGGGATCACGTGCGGGGCTAGTGCCCATTTCAGTGCCTTCACCACCTAGCATCCAGAACAACAATAACATTAGACACACACACACACACACACGCCCACATACATGCACACGAACAGGTAGTTATGAGCCGGCCGCCTACACAAAAGAGAGGAAAACATGTAGAAGGCGAGTAATCAGCTTCGAAGTGAAAAAAGAAAACGAAAGAAGGACGAGAGAGAGAGAGGGGGGGGGGCATAGACAGAACTTACGCGTGTATAGTAAAGCAAGAAGGAAAGCACACAAGAAGCGCCGTAACACGCTGGAAGGAGAAAAGCATACACACTGAGAGAGAAGGCAGACATCATATACATATATACATATATACATATATTTTTTTTTTCGATATATCTCGGCACAAGGCACAGCGACAAACACATGCGAAGAACGAAACAAAGCAGACACGCAGTAAAACACACACAGACACACACACACAGAGGGGGGAGGGGGGCAGAACGAAGAAGAAAAGATAGTGAAGGGGGCGCACTCGTAGTGGAAACTCAGACAAAGAAGAGAGGGAAGGAGAAAAGCACCACGATGTGAACATGCAAATCAAAATGGGAAAACAAAAAAAAAGCGGAGCGCCATCACCGCCATCAACACACACACACACACGCACATGGACGCACAGCTACCCGCGAGCGCAATGCTCTACACGCAAAAATACCCATCACGAAATCGACATGAGGAAGGAAAAACAAAAGACGGAAACGCAATCTCGACTGTGCACGCTCGCAAAGAGGCAGAGAGAGAGAGGAAAGCAACAAAGGAAATGGGGAGGTACCGAGAGAAAGAAGGGGCACCACGTCAGTCCACTGCCGCGGATACAGCAACACAGTCATAGATACGTCCAGAGAAAACGCACAAAAAACAACAAACAGAAGCAACGCCACACGAAAAAAAAGGTGAGAAAAGATGGTGCACACTTCCCCCAATCGCCAAGAAGCAATGCGCAATTAGAGCGAGAAGGCAAGAAATGGGAAAGAAGACAACAAGACCAGCACACGCAGGTGCGGGCGCACACGCCCAAGACGGCTTATATACACAGCAACGTGTACGCTCCTGTTACATGACAACAAAAGGAAATAGAGGACTTTTTGTGTTTGCGCATCCATACGCTCCACAAAGATACACATACACGCGTGCACAGACAGAAAGAGACGCCGATGACACGAAAACACACACAAAAAAGGAGACGCAGAGCCGTGAGCAAGAAAACATGCAGAAGGAACAATCCACGTTTAGAGATGAGAAGGGGAGAGGAGCAGAGAAGGGACGAGTGTATGTGTGCGTGTGTGTGTGCGCGTGCGGCAGATGAAAAAAACACGCGCATACCAATGAGCACACACACACACACACACACGCAGAAGCGTACATCCAATCGCGCGAGAGCTGTAACCGCAATCGAGAGAGAAATCAGAGAGCCAAAGAGACGCACACGCAGAAACGAAGAATCTGCCAATCAACGACACGCACGCTCAAGTGCGGAGCAGCACGGAGAGCACGACGACAGAAAAAGAAAGAGCTGGGAAGGAGGCCGAAAGAAAAAACGCGTAAACAAACAACAGACACACATGAATGTGCAGAGGCAGTAGCAGAAAGGTGGCACACAATTAAACACGACAAGACCCCAATCAGGAGAGGTCGAGGAGGAGGAGGAGGGGCATCACCGAGCACGAACAGGAAGGGGAGACGCTGCAGTGAAGCCATATCGGTAGAGGCACCAAGAGAGAAGTAAGAGCGGCTAGCAAAACA
Source organism: Leishmania major strain Friedlin (assembly GCF_000002725.2). NCBI lineage: Eukaryota > Euglenozoa > Kinetoplastea > Trypanosomatida > Trypanosomatidae > Leishmania > Leishmania major. The sequence continues at coordinate 1,270,113 of NC_007271.2, read as the reverse complement.
ATTCACGTAAGAGAGATACGTCCTGCCCCCTTCTCTCCTTGGCGTCTGCCAATAGACGCCGCCGCTGGTGAACTAGACGTGCGCTCGCAATCTCGCTTGATCAACTAGTGCGCCCGCATGATGGTCGGAGACAGGCCAAGGCCGGCAGTGGCCGCCAACGTTTCCGCTTGCAGGACGGTGAAAGTGCCATCGGTATTGACAAGGATTAGACGAGGGGCATCGTTTTCGCTAGGCGCCGCGGCCTGGGTAAGCACCTGCGCCGGCGTCGCGTACAAGACCGTTCCCTTTGCCGTCTGAAAGCTCTGTAGCTGCGATTGCGGCGGGCACGAAGAAAGCAACGTGTAGGTGGGGCGAGCGGCGCTCGGCTGCTCCGAGATAAGGATTGGGGTGGCCGCGGAAGCGGTTGGTGTAGGCGTGGACACAGCGTAGGCGAGGGTATAGCCGAGTGGGAGCTGATCAGGCGCAACGATACCTTCGTGCGGAGGTGTAGAGGTGGTCGGGGGACGAGAGGTGGTCAACATGTACACCGTCTGCTGCGGGGGCGGCGGCTTCTGGGGCTGAATCTGCTGCTGAAACTGTTGCAGTTGAGCCTGCTGCTGTGCAAGTTGCTGTGCCTGTTGTTGGGCGTGGAGCTGCTGCTGGATCTGCACCTGGCGCTGCGCTTCTTCTTGTGCACGAAGTTGCTGGGCCTGGTGCGCTGCCTGCTGCTGTTGCGAACGGGGAGCCGGCGGCATGACGCGGGTTTGAGCGGAGGACGCAGTACGCGACTCATACTGTGGCGGCGATGTCGGCGCTGCCGCCGCCGAAGGTGGGGCAGCACTCTGCGTCACGTGCGCCTTTGCCACGGTAGCAGTTTGGTGCTCCGCGCCGGTAGCCAGGGCCTCGCGACTGCGGGGCAGGGGAGCCTCCATGTGCTGACTCGTTGTGGCCGAGCGGCTGCTGCCGTGAGCAGGGGCGGGAGTGGCCGTGGTCGGGATGCTGGGAGCGGAGGGCGAGGGATCAAAACGCTGGTTGGAGGCGGCGAGGGTGATGCAGGCGGCGGTATACCGAGGTGGTGCCGCGGTGGCTGGCGTTGGTGCGGTGGCTGGCGTCTGATCGTCGCGGCGAGTGGCAAAGACGACTTTGCTTGGCTGCGATGCGGCGCTGGACGGCGTCGCCGAAGGGGCGCCCGTGGAAACGCGCTGCATGTCGAAGAAAGAGGCGAGGGCAGCTATAGTCGTCGATCCAGAGCCGTTAGAGGACTGCGTGAAGGACACGGTGCGCGCTGTGGCAGCGGGGTGCGCAGGCGCCGCCGATGTGTGGCGTGTCTCTGCAGCGGCACTGCTCTCCGAGTGATTGGGGAGTAGAGCGGAGAGAGCGTTCGCGACGCTGCGTGGCTGAGGCGGCGGCTGATACTGACGCTTGTGCTGCTGATGTAGCTGTGGCTGCGGTGGCGACGGCTGCGGCTTCTGCGACTGCTGTGATTGCAGCTGCGTTTGAGCTTGCTGGGGCTGAGGCTGAGAGTCCCGCTGAGAATGCGGCATGGGCAGCGGTGACACCTGCTGGGCAGTGCGACGCAAGGCCGCAGACCTGTAGCGAAGAGAGCTGGAGCTCACGCAAAAGGTCGGGGAGGCCGCACCTCGCAGCGATTGAACGGACGTGATGGAGGCGGTGGCCGAGTTGGCAGAGGAGGAGGTGGCTGCGCTGTCAGCTCCGACCCACTCCTTCGCTTCAGCACTGAGAGACGTGCCTGTCGTCACGCAACACGAGGAAGGCGACGCAAGGGTTGACAAGCCGTCGGTGCTGCTCGACGCGGTCGGGTCGTCCCACCGACCGACGAAGCTGCGCGACGACGGCGAAGCCGTCGAGGTGGACGCCGCTGCCCTGTAGTTTGCAACGTTACCGCTAATGAAGTAGCCGCCCGACGCGTCGACGCCTTTCGGCGGCAGCTGCACCAGCTCATGCGAGAATGGACACCGCGCTCCCTTGCAGCAGCCACCCATGGCAAAGAAAGTGCAGATGGGGCGTTGGGCTACCTCTTCGTTTCTCTGCCACGAACGTGACGGCACGCATGCGCTTGAGCTGTCCATGGTGTGTGTTCTATGATCGACGATGAGGTGGTGTATGGGCAATGGCAAAGTCACTCGCGTTCGTCTCTCATGTGCGTTGCCCTGTTGCTGTGTGTGCGCTGACCGCAAGAAGAGAAGTCAGTAGAGGTGACGTCGAATCGAGTTGCGCAGCGAAAGCTGGTAGAGGAAAAGATGCCCTTCAAGGGTTGATGAACGGAACAGAGCAAAAGAAGGACAGCAAGACAAACCCACAAGGCAGCAAGAAAATGAGCGCTGTATCCGAGACGAGAGGGGGTCAGAGAGAGAGAGAGACAGTTAGCGAGACTTACCGCGCAAGAGAGCAATCCTAGCTTCGTGCTCCTGAGATACGGTCGCGGTGGTGCCGAGTGGTTATCACTTCAATGTAGCCTTGTGAACACGCTGTAACAAAGGATGTGAACGACACAGAAGAGAATGATTCGAAGGCCTCAGAGCAGCTCACTGCCCAAGACACGAGAACGCACAGAGAAACGCACACGAATACACAGAAAGGGAGAAGAAGCGAAAATAAAGAGTAGCACCTACTTTGAGCACGCAGAGAGAGAGAGAGAGAGAGATAAAGAGAGACACCAACACGCACACGCTCTGATAAAAATTGAAAAAACGTGAAGAGCGCCAGTGGTGGTCAACGTTGATATGTGTGTGTGTGTGTGTGTGTGTGTGTGTGTGTGTGTGTGTGTGTTGTTGAGGGCGTCTGTGGCTGCTGTTCCTAGCGTACAGGAGAAGAACGTTGCTGACGGCCTCAAGCACCAACGCACTTTCCAAATAGAGAAAGGGCAACGGAAGAAAAATAAAAAAGATCAGGAGCTATGAGCACACGCGTGAAAACGAAAGGGTAGAACACAAGAAAAGAAACGAGTCAACCAAGCGGAACGGCCCCGCCACAACGACGGAGCGGAAGAAAACACACACAAACAGATCAGAGGGAGCCAAATAAGGAAACGCCGGGGAGAGGGGGAGAAGAGGAGGGGGGGCCTTGACAGAGATGGAGGAAAAAAAAGAGACACACGCACGCGAGCGCACGCACGCACAAGCTGTGTGAGGTATGGGAAGCGACTGGAAAGAGGGAACGAAAGAACGAGAGGAAAGCACGAAGATATCCCCAACAACCGGCAGGCAAACGCACGCGCAGAAAAACAGGGTTGCGCCCCCCCCTCCCTCCCCTCCCTCACTGATGAGGACAGCACAAAAGAAAAGCCCCCGATGTGGTGCGGGAACGCAAAACAAAAAGGGGTGTTTCCCGTCTCCTACGCGTAACACTCGTGTAGGGAAGAGAAGCAACCCCTTCCCGTCCACGAGAGCACGCAGAGCGCCTTGCCTCCCTTGTTAAGGACACACGACAACACAAGCGTGTTGGCTTGAGAGAAGACCCGTGGCCGCCTTATAGTTACCTCACACACACACACACACTAAAAACTTGATAGCTTCGGTTTTATTTTTGTTTTTTTTTCTTGACGGATGGTGTGGGATACGCGGCGGAGGGGACGAGGCCAGGAAGGAGAAAGAGACGCGCACGTCTACGACAGTGTGAGCCGTATGCGAATGAAAAGACGAAGCCCCTTACACGCGAGGAAGCACCAAACAAGACAGCAAACAGCGAAAAGAATGGAAACAAGAAACGAGAGCTGATAAAGAGAGAGGGGGAGGCGAGAAGAAAGATACAACGGGGAAAAAGCAAACAGCTCAGTGTGGTACGGAAATAGGCATGCAAACACCCGCAAGGTCAGCGGCTGGAGCTGCAGCGTACACAGTCAAGCACCTTGTGTCCGGTATCGAGCGCAGGCGTGTGGTGCGCACGTGGCGGAGAGGGAGATTGAGAGATGGTGCGGATGGAGATAGAAAAATGAAAGGAAAAGCGAGCGTGACAGTAGAGAGAGACATGCAGCGATAGAGTCAACCATACGGGATAGCAGAGTGACGCACACACGCGCACCGTCGCGTCATCATCATCACTACCCTCCACTCCCCCTCTGAGTGACGAGTGAGCTACGCAAGCAATGTTGGACCGTGAGGAGCTTGCCCGCTGACGTGCCTCTTTCGCACCGGCATCAGCAAAGAGAAGGTGGAAGTCGCACAGACACGGACACAGACACGGACGGGTCTGCAGAGCAGGCTACTGTATCTGTCAAGGAGAGTCGCAACCTCGTCTTTCTGTGTCGCCCTCCGGGAGCAATGTACCCACTCTGTTTTTTTGTTTCGTTGGGTATGTTATTGGTTGTTTTTCGGTTAGTTGCTGGCTCATTATTTCATTGCTCTTTCTTTTTCCTTCCTGTTGTCTGCCCAAGAAAAGAAACATGTTTGGTGGCAACTGCTCGGAGTTCTCCTCACAGGCGCTGCCAAGTCGACCTCTCCTGATTATGCATTCTGAGTGTGGTCTGCCCTCGTCTTTTGGCGGAGCGTTGAACAGAACAGAGAGGGGGAGAGGGAGAGAGAGAGAGAGAGAGACGAGGAAGGCAAAAAAAAAAGGCGAAGAAGTGAAGAACTTGGAGAGAGGAGCGACACAAGGAGGGGCAAAACCATACACGAGCAAAAACTGAAAGGAGAAAGAGAGGGAGAGAGCAGCAGTAGGGGAGTAGAATAGAGTTCACATATCATCGCACACACGCGAACAGGTAAACAAATATAGGCACCTACACTCGTGCATGGAAACTGCGAGAGAGAGCGGCACCACAGATTTGATGGGGTGTTCAAGCGATGGCAAAGGTGAGCGCGTCCCCCCTTTCCTATAAAGATTCCACCAAGATGAAAGGCAAAGTGAAAAAACGCTTGTTCCAAGACCGAGATGATGTCACAATCAATAACGACAGCGGAGTCCACAACGCACGCGCACACAAACTGGCAAAACCAAGCACAATCGAACATCACACGATGGAAGCGACGTCAATGTAAAAGAGGGAGAAAAGGAGGGAAGAGGTGGGTGGCCACGCGAAGCCCCCTCGACAAAAGCGGAGAAACGCGAAAGCAGTGTGGAGCCGAGGGGAGACCGCTCTACAGAGAAAGGCGTAAGGGACCACAAAAGTCACATGCGGAAACGAGTCGGCGACGGTGACAAACAAACAAACAAACAAACAGAAAGAGGTGAGGGTCTACTGTACATAGTAACGCATGCCAAACGTGAGGAAGAGGGAGGGAGGGGAAGCCGTACCATATATACGAAACAGGAGAGCAGGAAAAGCATGCCACAGTTTTATAGGTGGACAGAGAGAGAGAGAGAGACATAGAGGGGAGGGAGAGGAGGGGGGGGGGGCGCACATGCACACACAGAATAGCAGCAGAAGGTACGCCGCCTTACATCGATGACGGGAGACACCCAGGGGAAGAGCACAGAGCAACAAGCAAAGAAAAACGCAGTCCAGCACCACACCCACACGCACACAGGTGCGCAACGCGTATATAACTGTACCGGCACACCGGCGCGCAGACGTAAACCAACACGCAACGTCCACCGCTAGGTCACCTCTCTTTTCCTTTTCGCTTACCGCTGCGCGAGCGCCAACAGATCACAAGAGAAAGAGGGAGAGCAAAGAAGCGAGAGTAACCGACACTTTGCGAGAGAGTAGCGATGTCGATCGCGGCTCACAGACGGGCCCGCTGAAGCATGAGGATACAAAACTCGTTGAAGAAGATCTTGTCGGACATTCGCGAGTAGCGACGGAAGCGCCTGTCCACTTCCATCGGCGACGGGTCAAGCCCGTAGTTCTCCATAGTCGCGTAGATCTTCTTGAAAGTATCCCGATCCAGGTAGCCCTTCTGCTCTATGTCGTAGTAATCGAACTGCTGCTTCAGCTTTTCCGTGAGAATGGTGCTATCCGGGCGAAAACTGCACAGTTCATTGACGCTCAAGGGCCTCTTCTCTCCCCAGTCGTGCATGACAGAAGCAGCTGGCGTCATCGCCGCCTCGTCTATCCGCTTCGGCTGGGCGTAGGTGCACGATAACGCTTTGTCGCTACTGCTCTGACTCCATGGAGCGGCTGTATGCACCATGGCATCGGCTGCGGGTGACAAGATCTGATGCTTTGGCGATTGCGTAGACGACATCCACGCCGTCCGCGATGGCGCGCTCGGTGTCGGCTCTACCACTTCGTTAGCGGAGACGAGCACTGAAGCGCGTGGCCGGCGACTGGAACTCGTCGATGAGCGCATCACCGCCGAGTCGCTCGGGTCGAGCCCGCTTGCCCTCATGCCCCTGACCTCCTCTTCCACATCGTCTTCGAAAAGGACGTTGGCGCTCCACATCAAACCCCCATCTTTGCGGGGCAACACAAATTGCTGGAGAGCAAAGTGGAACATCTCTTCTCCGCGGTTGGGGTCGTCAACGTAGAGTTCAGCGATGCCGGAGTGTAGTTCGTCCTCTGTGATGACACCGTCCGCCCCCTTCTCCGCATACAGCCGGCTTAAGGCTTCGCCGATGAGACCGAGATCTGCGTCGGTGGCGGTGCTCGGTCTATAGCACGACTGCTTCAGAGCGTCTTCAGTAGAGTACGAGCCACGCCTGGGGACGGAGTCCCACTTCTTGACCGCCTCGGGAGGTAGAACGCCGGGGCCGTCGACAAAGCTGCGGATGAACTCCTCCAGGGAGAGCCGACCGCCATTGTTTCTCTCCGCCCCAACGACGATGGCCGTCATGACCGAGGTCAACATCTCCTCGTCCCAGCCAGGAAAGGCGTCGTGGAACAGCACCTTGAGCACCTTCACCAGCTCCGAACGCACCACGAACCCGTCGCCGTCGCTGTCCAGATCTTCGAACACCTTTACGAGCCTCTCAAGCTCCCCCGAGTCCTGCATTTGCTGCAGCTTTTCACAGGCCACTCGCACCCGCTCGTGGGCGAGCGCCACAGGGATCTGCATGAGTTGTATGTTGCGCAAGAAGCTGCGGACAAAATCTGTGACGGTGAGCTGGCCGCTCTTGCTGCGGTCGGAGCTCCTCATGACCAAATGGCACAAGTCGCGTATTTGGCTCTCCTCCTCGGTGGCGCTGCCGAGGGCGTCCGAGAGGACGAGATAGAGGTCCTCGAGGTCGACGAAGCCGTCGTTGTTGCGGTCCAGCACGGCGAACGCCTCCCGCAGCACCGTCTCCTCGTCGTCGGTGAGCTGACGCGCACCGACCAGGCTTTTCTGCGTGGGCTCTAGATAGGTGGCTGGTAGCACGCCTTGGTCCTCCTGGTAGCTACGAATAAACTCCGACAAGGAGATGACACCGTTCTGATCCGCATCGGCGCTGGCCATCACAACGGAGACGATCTCCTTGAAATTCTCATCCGTCAGATCCGGAAACGTGGGGGCAAGGTACGTCCGCAGCGCCACCTCGAGCTCCTCCGAATCGATAACGCCATCCTGGTTCGTGTCGATGCGATTGAAGTTGCTCTGCAGGGCCGATACCTCCTCATCCGTTAGCCGAACCTGCACATCCGCGACGCAGCTGTTTACCACCTCCGCCGGCACCACACCAGGACCGTCTGCGAACGCCATGAGAAACTCCGTCAGGCTAAGCCGCTCATCGCGGTCCTTATCAGCTACTTGAAACAG